>NW_026869277.1:0-176864 GCF_020745735.1 Hemiscyllium ocellatum | reverse complement strand
AGAAAGGATGGGGAGAGTGCAGGAGTTTGGTGTGGAGATATAGAATCAGCAATAATTACAGGCAGTTATCCAATACTGTGGCAGCTGTATTCCTGAAGAACACCGTACTATAGTAAACGGTGCAATATAAATAATGTGGCCAATGGAAAACGAGGCTTCGGAGAGAACCCCAAAATTACCAGTAAAAATCCAAAACAAAAATAATAGTAAGCAGAACGCAAATAATAGCACAGGCTACATAAATCTTTAAACTGTATATTGTAATGAGTTAGTGCAGTAAATGTCTCATTTTAACACTACAGTCACTGAGTACAGCACGGTACTTTTCACAAAAGCTTCACCGAAAGCGCGCGCGCGAACTGGACTGACCACGTGATGCCGATGCGGAATTCCAGTTCTCTCAAGATATTTCCCTCCCGGTTGAAATAAAGCTCTCTAAATGTAGACTACAAATCGCACATTCAGGCTCAGTTTCAAGGCTTGCAGAGCGGATTACATTCCTGCTTTATCTGAACATCCTGGTGGTGCATTTGGCAGACAGAGGGACCCTGAGGCTGGCATTTGCTGTTCAGCTGGTGCCAGAGACGGTCTCCCATAAGTCAGTGAGCGGGAGCTCGCTTTATAAAGAAAGGGTCGCAATTCACTGATTGTGTTGCAGCGAAATTGCGTTTAATAAACATACCTTTATTGGATAACTGCCTGTATATTGAATGGATGATCAAAATTGATGGACCAAAGCGAATACAGTAGTTCCTATTTTATATATTCCGATGTTTAAACATGCTAAAGGATATGAACACTGTGTGGGGGAAAACTGAATTGAGGAGATTTTCACTATGAACTATAATGGAGGATGCTCAGTGTGTTGAATGACCTACTCCATTCCTGATGTTCTGTGCAGTCTGTGGGAAAACTCTGTAAATTTTGCCACCAGCTCTCAGATGTTAGGATGGGGGTCTCTACAGGGTCAACAGGAAAGTGTTTCCCATTCCAATACTGAGGCTGGTGCCGGGTGATCTGTACGGTTTTATTCTTTAAGAACTTGGAGGAGTTTGATACAATAGAGTGTCTTGCTTGGCCGTTTCCGAGACCATTGAAGAGTTTATCACATCTCTCTGTGTCTGGAGTTACTTTTAGGCCAGGCTAGGATAACACGGGAGATTCACTTCCTGAAAGTACATTGAGGAAGGAAATTGGCGTTTACAATCGACATTGGTCACTCTTAATGACGCCAGGTTTTACATCTCGATATTTTATTAATTATAACTTCCACCAGCTGCCAGAGCATTAGTCTGGTCTGGATTAGCAATCCAATGATATTTCTGCAACAGCACCGTCTCCACCTGGGAACCTATCGGAAAGCACACCGTGCTGATTATTTCTGTGCTTCATGACAGCTCTGTCAAACATAACTCCCACCAATGTGACTGTCGCGACGGGACTCAGGGCATGGAAAATGGTCAGACTGTGATTATCAATCAAATTCAATCAATAAGCACATCGACCTGGACCCAATATACGGACCACTGCAGCGGACAGCTGAAACTGGCAAACGGAAGCGGCAGATTCAAACCACTGTAAATGCCGGAGGAAAGATCACAGAAGCGCTTCACAGGAGGCTCCTAAGCACTGAGGATGTGACCTAGACAGGAGACGAAACGTGTGCAACACAAATTCCAGCTCCGCGAACAGAATCACAACAACGAGCAGCCGAGCTACAAATGTTCTCACAAATTTTGTGATTATTCCTCTCTGAGGGAACTGGACATAGCTGAGTAATTTTCCACATTTTCCGGGAAATGTCAGAGTTGGAGCTGGAATGAAACAGTTTCCCCAGGGACATGGCTTATTGTGCAACACAAGGCTTCAGTCCTATTATAGGAATGGTGTCAGGGACCATTGCCTTTGTCTTATCTACTGTGTTCAGCTGTTTCTTCATGTCACGTGCAGTGAATAAGATTGAGTAAAGACTGAAACCTGTGATTCTGTGGGCATCATCAACTCAACACGTCTGGCTGAGGACGGTACAGATAACGCAACCATGTCTTTTACAGAGATGTCCCGTTATTTAGGATGGCGATATTTATGGAGTCATCTCCTCCAGTGAGTTGTTTACCAGTCCATCAACATTTATGTCTGGATGTGGCAGCACTGCAGAACTTCGATCTGATCTGTTAGACTTGGGATCATTTCGCCCTCTGTATCGGATGTTAGTCCTGCTGTTTCGAATGTTAACAGTCAAGTGCGGTAGTTTTAATGGATTGTCATCAGGTTTAGGTACACATGGTTCCAACCCTATCATGTTTACCCACAATTGTCGCTGAACCATAGATCAGCTTGATGGTAATGGTAGGCTGAGGGATTATCCTGAGAAAAATGTTACACATGGTAGTTGAATACAATTCTGCTGCTGCTGTGATTCTACCGCACTACATAAATGCCCACTTTGAGCTCCAATATGTTCAATTCAATTCTACTGACTATCCCCAGATCAAACCAAGACACATTCACCCATCAGCCCTGTACTCAATGTCTTAAACTGCTTTCTGATGTGGTACCACTTCCCATTTCCTATTCTCATTCTGCTGAGGGTCTCTCCCTGGTGTCACGCCTCCAATTTGTTACTTTACTCAAACCCCTTACATATATCTTTTCCATTCCCCCAGTGCCATCTTTTGTGTTTGATGTGAATGTGTTCCCCTCTCCCTGACCATGATTAAGAGCTCTGCAGTGTCAGTGATGCCAGCCTTAAGAAGTTTCAGATCAAGGAAATTGTGCACCTTGCATTATCGGTCACTTCCCAGTGCACGGCGTTCCGTGATAGACAGGGTGTTTGAGCAGCTTTAACACACGTTTATAGAACGTGTTCAAAAACAGAAATTGCTGACGAAACACAGCAGGTCTGGTAGCATCTTGTGGAGTTAAATCAGAGTAAATCTTTCAGGGCTAATGACCCTTCCTCAAAGCTCCCATTTTCTCCCGCAATTTTTGCATTTTCATTTCCAGTATTCATAATTATTTGTTTAAGTGAAAACTTGTTCTGAGCGTATTCATCCCTAGAGAAACTCAACGTGTCTGGCATCATCTGCAGACACAGAGAAACAGAGTTAGCGTTTTAAGTCCAGCATGACACTTCTTCAGAACTGAAATGGATTGGAAAATGAGTTTTATTATCCCTTGACAGATGTGGGGAGTGGGTTGACCGGAAAAAGAGGGTGTGGCAAAAAGTAGTGGTGAACGAGAAGATCATGTGAAATAGCTTTAAATTAAGATGTGAATGGGAAAAGGGATTCTCTCTATTGAGTGAATAGTAAAGAAGATTCAACCACACAAGGTCATAGGAAGGCCAGGAGGCAGAATGTACGGAAACTGGAGAACAGTTGTAATGGGCTCACACTGTGAAGTTATGAAATTGTACATTAATTCCTACAGGCTGTCACGTATGAACGTATAAAGTGAGTTGTTACTCGAGTTTGTGTTGTGCTTCCTTGGAACATTGCAGCAGGCCAGGGCCGAAATGTTAGCATGAGAGCAAGGTAACTTATTGAAATGGAAAGCAATGAGAAGATCAGGGTTATTTCTACAGACACAGTCGGAGGGTTCCAAAAAGCAATCTCTGTTTGGTCGCGCCAATATAGAAAGACTGCATTGTTTGCAGCAATGATAGGAGACGAGATTGAAGTTTACAAGTGAAATACTGCTTCACCTGGAAGGTATGTTTGGGGCCTTGAACAGTGAGGAGCGAAGAGGTGAATGAGCAAGTGTTTCAGCTTCTGCAATTGCATGAGAAGGTGCCATGAGGGAGTGGGGAAGTGTTCGGGGTGAAGGAGAGTGTCACAGAGTGAATGGTCCCTGTGAGATACTGACAGTGGGCGGGAGGGGAAGATGTGTTTGATAGTAATGTCCTGTTGGAGATGGCGGAAATGGCGTAAGATGATTATGTGAATGTGGATTCTAGTGCAGGAGGAAGTGTTGACAAGGAGGATCTATCATTGTTCTGGGATGGAAGGGACGGATTGAGGGCAACACAGTGGGAGATGGGACAGCTGAAGCCCTGTCCACCAGAGTTAGGGGATTCCTGCTTCTTAGGAAAGGAGGTCATGTTAGAATGTGGCATCATCAAACAAAAACAACAGAGATGGAGAAACTTGGAGAATGGAGTCAGCTCCCGCTGATCATGTGTTCAGCCACATGCAGATGTCCCCCCTGAATGATTGAAAAGAACAAGGCATCGAAATTGAGGACTTCTGTCTCACATCTGGTCTGAAGCAGAATGCGAAAATTGACCCTGAAGAAGGTCAGTGAGTATGGAGGAGCAGACATTGAAGCAGATATCCCAAACCGCTCAGTAATTATTGTTTCTGTTCAAAAAGAAGAACTCGATAAAAAGGTGAACCACCCATGGTTGACAAAAGCTCCCAAGGATGCTATTGATGAGTATTAGTGGAGGGCCAGATTTATAATGTTTATTTCAGGGACCATAAGCTGATGTTGGGCATGAATTGCAGCTGTGCTTTCTGATTTATTCCCCACAAAACTCTGCCATTGCTGCTCCATCCTCTTCCCTGCTCGTCTCCCATTTCTGATTCCAGGTTCTCCCTCTCCAATTACAGAGTACATTCTCTCACATTATGGTCCCTACCCACTTCACCTGAAACTCTCTGATCAAGTCTACCTACTCTGCAGTAGCATCCAGCTGCGTTTTGTGCTGCCACTTTGCCTCTGGTCTCAGTGTAGCTCGGCCTCTCCATTCATGCTGTTTTACACCTCCCACTCACATCTCATTCCGAAATTTTGCATTGTCTCCAACAAAATAGAAAAGACCAAGGGTAAACAGCTCATTAGCAATTCATAGCTTCATAGCTTGTTTTAATAGAATTGGTTAAAGAGTGACTGGTGGCACTGTGTGAAATTTTCCATAATTCTCGGGATTAAAGGAGTGTTCCAGTGAAACTGGCAAAACTCCAATATAGCGCTTGTCTTCAAGATGGGAGTGAGTCTACAAGTGTTTAGTTGCTCCCTTTGTCTGAATATTGGATCATATTTGAGAGGCTTAATGGCCTCATGATGCACTTTCATCCTGAGTGATTTTAATTTAAGTAAAACTCTGCTCCTTCCTCTGATGTGTTACATACTGGGGGGTGAACATTTTGCTTAAGTTGAATTATTTTGAAAATTATCTGTACCACTGTACAAACGGCATCATCCAAAGGAGAAACAACACTCATAAGAACATTTTATAACCATGTGGGGTATTGCATAGAGAGAGAGAGAGAGAGAGAGAGTAGAGAGAGAGAGAGAGAGAGAGAAGGTACTGCATTGCAGTGGTGAGAGTGAAGGAGCCTTATTCTGGGGAAATGCGAACAGATATACAGTGAGTGTGAGAGAATACAGAGAGTACAGTGACCCTTATCCTGACAGAGTGGGGAAGGTTATTGATGTATTTCCTGTGTTGCTGCACTTTTCTTTGGACCGCAGATACTGCACAGAGCTAAGTGGTGTGCTCAGACCATGCTCGGTGGGCTTGGTGGTGTGGCTCCCTCTGGGAAGAGAATGGTCCCCTTTGTACTTGACCATTTACCTCGGACCTCCGTGCCCCTGTCAACAAGCTGTGGTGTAATTCCCCATTATCTGCCATGCTCGGGTAAACTATGTAGGGCAGCTCCAAACTGAGAAACTTCAACCGTATGCCCATTGGCCTTTTAAATATGGCAGCAGTGCCAAGGATCACTGAATATCCGGGGTACACGGGTGATGGTGTGTACTTCCAGCCATGATGGGTGGGAGAACAGAGCTGGTATTGAATGAGAGGGACACCATGGAGTGGGGTGGATAGTTAATTAGGTGAGTTCGAAAACATAACACCAGGAAACTAGTTCTGCCTCGTGCAGACATTCCTTCTGTCAGACTGAATGAAAATGGCACTGAGACAAATTATTGTTCGATTCAGCCCAATGAGTCTAAGACTCTGCTGATCCTACTCCCAGTTACAAAGCGGCAGGACAAATGCTCATCCAAAACTCTCCATCATCTTAACTTACACCAATATGCTGCCCACCCATCATTCCTGGAAACAGTGGCCTATATTGCAAGATGCTATCGAAATGCTTTCATTTCACAATTTTTAAACCTACCATCAGATCCTTCTGTGAAATTCTCTCTCAATCTCTCCCTCTCTTTTAACCAAACTTCTCCCATTTGTTGGTATTTAAACTGATTCCCCTGCCACCTCTCTCTCTGGCAGTGAGTTTCACACCCACAGCACTCCTGTGTCATGCCACAATGGAGATATGGAGCTGTAAATGAATGGGAGCTGCACATCCTGTCATTTTCCAGTATGAGCTGCAAGTTTCCCAAGCTGGGCAGTGATCTAACACAGTGTTACTCAGCAATGCAGTGATTGGTGTACACACTTGTGTATGCTGGGAAGGTAATTGTTCCAGATTAATGGATAAATTCACTGCTATCACTGCACAGATAACCTGTCCGTGATTATAGAACAGTGCCTTTGTGTGTTCTGCACAGCGCCCTGTGCTGAACAGATTATCTAGTCCAAGTGTATAGATCAATGCACTGTCGGACAGATAAGTAGTGAACTGGTGAGCTCTAAACGGATTGCTGAGCAGTACACTAGCCTGGTCTACGCAGTGCTTCATGCTGACCAGGTATCTTATCCGGGCTAATAGTATCTGAGAGGTGGATTGAGTATCCGATATAGTTCCTGACATGATTATCAGTCCTCCAGCTCGGCCCATTCCGCTGGTAAATGTGAGGTGCTGTGTTTCAGATAGAAATTACTTGGTCAAAATATTCGACATTAAGCAAAACACAATTTATTCGAACACTGTCGATAAAAGACAACAAAAGGAAGAGGAACTTGCAATAACTTAAATCTGTTGATAAAATTGGTAGAATAATAGTTTATTTAACTACTATACAATAACTGCTCGAATATGGTATAATCCAATGAGCACACAAAGGTCAAAAAACAAATGCAGCAAACAGATTGTCTCACATGCAGTTCTCCAATCCAGGAGGAAAGATCATCAAAAGACAGTTCCGAGAGAAATCACAGAGACAATGTGTAGCACCCGGGAGAGATTTACTGCCTTCCAACCCTGCTGTGATCCCAGCAATAACTGGCGAAAGGTAAAACTAAGATTCCTGGTTCTGTGAGAGTTTAACCATCACTGCACAGGACCAGGCTGCGCCTGCAAGAACACAAGGAATGGACTGTATTTACATCGTCTATGGCTCTGAAGGTGTCTCTCAAAAATGCCTAAACCCACCTAAGCCGTTAAATGCTGGGCTGACAAAAGTCAAAGTTAAACATAAAAAAATAAAACGAAAAGATACAGGTCTTGTGATCAGACACAGACGGCCTCGGGAGCACAGCAATTACTACACTGCCAAAACAAACAGAATCATCGAGTTTGTGAAGACAAAGAATTATGTTTCTCCCTCACCTCTATGTTTACACCTGGAAATGTGCCATTAGCCCAATAATCAGCGATATCAAAATCCCACCCACACCAAGTATTATTGTGATATATCAGAGTTGCAGTGAAATGGGTTAACTGGAGCTGTTTGTTCAGTGACTGAGATTAATATCAGTCTTCCTGGTCCTAACTGGTTCACTGGAGGATTTCCCCCTTCCATAATTTTGGCCTTCTTTCAACTTGTTATGCCATAATATTCGGCACAGCGTCAAACTCAACAAGATTGGGATCAGCAGCTACAGAGAAAGAGAGAGGAATAAGAATCTGAAAACATTAGAATGTTCCAACAATGGATCAGAATCTGAGAACATTAGACTGGAATGTTACAACAATGGACAGAAGTTTATCCCGGAGTCTTTACTATCTTTCTCAGGATTGGCCATGGTTACAGTTGCGGATACGAGCCGTACTGATGATTATTAAAGCTGGGTACTATCACATCCTCGTTATTATTTGTGTGTCTGGCAAGTCTATCTGTATCAATTCGATGAATGATGCTGAGTGTTATTGCTATTCTAGTTGATTATACTTAACAAAAACAGAGTTTCAGTCACAAACGCCACTTGCTTCTCATGCATAAGACTGTTCAGAACCTTGAGTCTCCTTTTTACCGTGAACTGTTTTATGTCTCCATATTTTCTCTGTCATCACTCCGGCCGGCGCCCTCCTTCATAATATCCCCAACCTCCAGACTTGCCTGAGTTCTGTTACTGACTTCGACATCATCTCCCCCTTCGTTACTGACAGATTTTATGTCTCCAGTTCTCTTCTGAGCTCTCTTAAAGTTACAAATAGTTTGACCACAAACTTGTTATTTTCTCTACAGTTACTTCACAACGGGGACTCTTAAACAGAGTAATAAAGTCACTGACTGTGTAATTCAGAGGCACAGGTTATGACTCTAAAAGCATTGTCTGAAATCTTACCACAGCCGATGACTGAACTTAAATTCCAATATCAAAAATTAGAATGAAACCTAATTTCACTCATTGCAACCATAAATCATCAGGATTTATTTTCTTATTTTATTAATAACCTTTGGTAAAGAATGCTTCCTCATCTGCTGGCATGCTGCCTCAGTAACTAACACTGCTGCCTCACAGCACCAGGGTCCCAGGTTCAATTCCAGCCTTGGGCAACTGTGGAGTTTGTACATTCCCCACTTGTCTGCATGAGTTTCCTCCGAGTGCTCCAGTTTCCTCCCACAGTCTGAAGATGTGCAGGCCAGGTGAATTGGCTATGCTAAATTGTCCATTATGTTAGGTGCATTACTCAGAGGGAAATGTGTCTGGGTGGGTTTCACGTCGGAGGGTCGGTGTGAGGTGGTTGGGCCGCAGGGCCTGTTTCCACACTGTAGGGCATCTAATCTGCTCAGTTTGGACTCAATGGGCTGAATCGCCTCCTTCCACACTGTAGCGATTCTATGATGACAAACTGGAGATGCCTGCGCTGAGGACGTTACGCTGAGGACCTCCCGCAGATGTGTCTCACGGCTGAGATGATTGATGCCCACCAATGTTAATCATCTTCCCTTGTGCCGTGAATGATTCTAAAAAGTGTAGACGCCATAATTAATTCTCATTAGGTGGGAATTTGTTCTTGCTCCTTGATGTCATCCACAGTCAAATACTGCCTTGAGTTCAGGGCTAATCTCTCTTACCTGAGCCACTGTGTTATCTCTTTTGTTCATATTAATAGGTCATGGTGTAGAAGCAGAGGTTTTCTTCAAACAGTGGGTAGAGAATGTCAGGAATTCTCTTACACAGAGAGAGTTAGGAGAGCCAGATCACTGAGAGGGACCAGTGGTGTCCCGCAGTGATTTGTCCTGGGACCTCTGCTCTTTGTCACTTGTATAACTGACTTGGATATGGGTGTTGAAGAGTGGGCTAGTAAGTCTGTCGATGATACAAAGGTGGTTGGAGTGGTACAGAACGTGGAGGGATATTGTAGGTTGCAACGGGACATTGACAGGATGCAGAGCTGGTCTGAGAATTGGCAGATGGAGTTCAAATTGAAGTGATTCACCTTGCAAGCTCCAATGTGAATGTAGAAGACATGGTTAAAGGCAGGATTCTTGGTAGTGTGGAGGAACAGAGGGATCCTGGGATTGGTGTCCAAAGATCCCTCAAAGTTGCTACCCAAGTTGATCGGGCTGTTAAGAAGGTATATGGTGTGTTGGCTATCAGTTGCAGGGGGATTGAGTTCAAGAGCCACGAGGTTATGCTGCAGCTTGATAGAGCAATATTCAGATCGCATAGGGAATATTGTGTTCAGTTGTGGTCTCCTCATTATAGGAAGGATAAGGAAGCTTAAGAGAGGGTAAAGTGGAGATTTACCAGGATGCTGCCTGGACTTGAGGGCAGTTCTTATGAAGAAACCGTCAGGGAGCGAGGGCTTTTCTCACTGGAGGAAAAATAGATGAGATGTTATTTGATATAGATGTACAAGATGATGAGAGGCATAGAGAGAATGCATAGCCAGAAACATTTTCCCAGGGCAGAAATGTCTTTCACGAGGTGGCATATTTTTAAGGTAATTGGAGGAAGTTTAGGGGAGATATCAGAGGTAGAGTTTTTTACACAGAGAGTAGTAGATGTGTCAAATGCACTGCCAGCGGTGTTAGTACAGTCTAATACGTGAGGGGAACTTAAGAGACTCTTGGATGGGCACATGGAACAAAGTGAACGGAAGCATATAGGTTTGTCTGATCTTAGAGTAGGATAAACGGCATAACGTTGAGTACTGAAGGTCCTAATTGCATGCATTCGTGTAGAACTCTGAGCCCAAAAACTGCATGAATTCATGTGGAACTCTGCGCTCAAAAACTGCATGAATTCATGTAAAACTCCGTTATCTCACTTTTTAGATTAGAATCAATCTAAAAAAAAAGTCTAAACAGCATGGCATAGACAGAGAACACAGGGGGCCAACACCTTCAACATATTATCTAGCTGTCACCATTATTAACAGCTAACCTGAGAATGCAACTTAAAAAAAAGTTTAATGATTTACATATGAGGAATTGAAACTATCATGGTATTCTAACAAATGAAAGGCTTAACAGACAATCAATTTTTCAATGTATACTTTCAGTTACATCACACTAAATTTCTGCTATAAATTCTGTGTTAGGATTGAACCCTCCACTGTCACCTGATGAAGGACCAATGCTCCAAAGGCTAGAGTGCTTCCAATTAAACCTGTTGGACTATAACCTAGTGCTATGTGATTTCTAACTTTGTACACCCCAGTCGAACACCGACATCTCCAAATCAGTACTGTTCTTTGTTCTGTGTTCTATGGAAGTGCGCAAGAAGTCTTGGACATAAAGGAAGATTTGAGACTTGGAGCAGATCAACCTTGATTTTAGTGAAGGGCAAGGCAGGCTTGGGATGTGAATGACTTGCCCCTATTTTTGATGTTCTCCCATTCTGTTACTGGAAAGTTGGTAGGTGTTATTTTCCTGGAAGGTCTGTTATGGAATGTCACAATCAGGGAGACCAGCGAATTTTGTGAGCCATCCGCTGTGTGAGATTTGGGGGCTGTATTCACAGAAAATCTGGGTCTACAACATGATCAACAAATGAAGCACAAGTTACAGAGAGGGGAAGCTCTGTAAAGAGAGATGAGGGACCTTTTTCATAGCCAGAGCTGAAAATGTGCTGCTGGAAAAGCGCATAAGGTCAGGCAGCATCCAAGGAGCAGGAGAAACGACGTTTCGGGAATGAGCCCTTCTTCAGGAATGGCTCATGCGCGAAACATCGATTCTCCTGCTCGTTGGATGCTGCCTGACCTGCTGCACTTTTCCAGCAACGCATTTTCAGCTCTGATCTCCAGCATCTGCAGTCCTCACAATCTCCTCTTTCATATCCAGCCTGGGTCTTCCAATTACATTTTCCAAATCTGCCAAACCGTGTGGGACAGTCTTGAGGGATGAAATGGTCTCTTCTGTTTCTGCGCACCATGCTTTAACAGTAAGTGGACTCCAACTGCTCCTGTCTAACAGATTTGAGGGGTTGAATGGAACACAGAAACATGGGACTGTGGAGTAGGAGTGGGTCTTTAGAGAATTTGAGCCTTCTCCACCAGGCATTAAGATCGTGGCTGATCAGATTGTGGTCTCAGCCTCACTTTCTTTTCTGTGTCCCATTATCCGTGACTCGCTTCTCTTTGAAATCTTTAACTAACTTAGTTATGAATACTTGTAATCAGAGAGGCCCCACAAACTTCTGGGGAAGAGAGTTCCCATTCGAATGGCCCTTTTAGATTTCTTCCTCATCCCGCTGTGAGAATAAGAGAAACAGATCCTTTTGTCCAATTTGTCCATGCCAATCAGGCATCTTAATCAGATCTCGTCCCACTTGCCAGCATTTGTCCCACATCCCTCTGATCCATTCCTATTTATGTATCTATTTTAAACGTGTAATTGTACCCGCTTTCACCACGTCCTCTGACAGTATACCCACCAGCCTCCGTATGAAATAAGTTTCCCCTCAGGTCCCTTCTAAGTCTTTGCCCTGTAATCTTCACCCATGCGGTCTAGTTCTGGATGCCCTACAATGGGAAACATAACTTGCCCATTCAGGATATCCATGCCCCTCAGTACTTTTTAGTACCTCTGTCATGGACGGTCTCAGGACATTTTAAAACCTCTACTATTAAGCCTCTGCCAACCCAAGGGTAAAAAAGCCTCAACCTGTTCATCATCTCCCTGTAGCTTAAACCATCAGGTTCCAGAAACTCCTTGTAAATCTTTTCTGCACACTTCCAAGCTTAACAACATCCATCCTTCAGCAGAGTCAACTGACATGTACGCAGTATTCTTAAAGTGGCCTCACCTACGTCCTGTACAAGCACAACACGCTACGCTAACTCCTATGCTCAATGTTCTGATTGATTAAGGCAAGCATACCAACCACGTTCCTCACCACTCTATCGACCTAAACACAATTTTCAAGGAACTATGAATCTTCACCCGTAGGTCTCTTTGTTCAGCAACATTGCCCAGGGCATTAACCTGCTTTAACTTACCAAAATGCAAAGCCTCACAATTACGTAAATTAAACTCCATCTGCCAGTACTTGAGTCATTGATGGTCAAGGGTCCCGTTATATTCTGAGATATCTTCTTCACTGTCCACTGCACCGTTTTGTTGATGTTATCTGTAAACCTACTAATCATGCCTCCGATAATCACATCAAAGTTGTTTATAGCCGTGATGAAAAGCAGTGAGCTCAGCACTGATTCTTTCAGCACACCGCTGGCCACAGGTCTCCAGTCTGGAAAACAATCCATTACCTCCAATCCAATTTTGTAACCAATTGGTTAGCTTTTCATAGATTACATACAACCTAATCTTAGTAATCTGTCTACGATGGGGAATCTTATTAAATGCCTTGCTGAAGTCTGTGTAAACAATGTATACTACAGTGTCTTCTTCAATCGTCTTTGTCACAGCTTCATAATACTCAATCACATTAATGAGACATGATTTGCATCACACAAAGCCATATTCACTATCTCTAATCACTCCTTGTCTTTCTAAATCGATGTAAATCCTATCTCTCAGAATCCCCTCCAATGAAGTCTCGACATTGACGTTGGCTGATCGAGTCGATAATTTCCTGTGTTTTTTTTTGCTTACTGCTCCCTTTTCTAGTCCCAATCTTCCACGGGCCACAAAAAAAAATTACTAGGTTGGTGATATGGCCAATGATATAGTTCTCCGAGTGTGTCAGGGTCAGTGTTAGGAACAACTTAGGCAGATTTCTTTAAACTGCTAAAACAACAAGTTTATGACCAAAACAAAGTTGCTCAAACTATGATGGAAACAGGAATGACGAGAGGATATTGCAAATATATACATTGATATTTCCCTTTGAAAAATACTGAGAAACACAGACAGACAAGCACACACAGACACAAACACACCCACGCACAGAAGCACGTATACACACACACACACACACACACACACACACACACACACACACACACACACACACACACACACACAGACACACACACGTATTGTCGATAACAAGCTGAAAAGCAAAATATCTGCAAAGTTAACTTGAAAGAACATTGTCCAAATATGGTTCAAACTCATGACCAAAGGAAAAATGAGAGTTTGACCCAAATGCTGTTCTCTTTGTAGAGTCATCAAGTTCTACAGCATGGAGAGAGGCAGAGAGACCCTTTGGCTCAAACTCGTCCATGCTGACCCAAATATCCAACCACAGTAACCTAATTTCACAACACTTGGCCCATAACATTCTCATACTTTCCTGTCCATGTACTTGCCCAAATGCCGGTTGAATATCGTTAATATAAATGCTTCACTACTTCCGTTGGCACCTTATTCACTTTGTGTACCAACACTTGTGTAAAACAGTTCCCATAAGTTTCCCTCTTATTCTTTCCGTTCTCACCTTTAACTGATGCCCTCTCCTCCTTGATTCTCCAGCTCGAGGTAAAAAAAGGCTGGATCCATTCTCCCTATCCAAGTAAACTTCTATAAGATCCCTCTCAGTCGCCTATGCTCTAAAGAAAAAAAGTCCTCGCTTGTCCAACCTCTCCCTATAATTCATACTGTTGAGTCATGGCAACATTTTTGCAAATTCCGTCTGCACACATTCCAAATTAAAAACATCCTTCCGATCGAAATGTAACTAAAGCTGAACACAACACTACAAGTGCAGCCTCACAAACATCCTGTATAACTGCAACATATCTTACCAACTGCTCTCCTCCACGTCCTGATCGATGCATGCAGGTGTGGCAAAAGCCTTCTTCACTATCATGTCTAACTATGACCCCACTTTCAGAGAACAGTGGACCTAAACTCCATGGTCTCTCTGCTCAACTATACTCCTTAAGGTCTTACCCATCATCATGAAACTTCTACCTTGATCTAACGTTGCCAAAATATTCCTCGGCCCACTTCTCCAGTTTGATCAAGGTCCTGCTGCAATTTCTGATTACTTCCTCACTGTCCACGATACCACCTATTTTAGTGTCATTTACAAGTTTCCTAATCATGACTTGTACATTAACAAGAATATCATTGATACAGATAACAAACAGCAACAGGCCCAGCAGCGACCCCTGAGGCACTTCATGTGTCACCGGCCTCCAGTCCGAGAGCATCCTTCCACTATTACTCACTGCTTACTACCATGAATCCAATTGTGTGTCCAATTTGCCCGCTCCCTCTGGATTCCATGCGATTCTAACCTTCTAGACCAGCCTACCAATGGTAACCTTGTCAAAGGCCTTACTGAAAAATCTACAGAATACGTCTACCGCCCTGCCCGCATCAACATTCCTGGACACTTCATCAATGAACGCAAACAAATTTGAGAGGTATCATCTCCCACTCACTAAGCCATGCAATCTTTCCAGACTACAAACAACTATTAATAATAATTATTAAAATTAATAACAACAAACTAATAAATAATAATAATATGATATTTTCAGTGGAGAATAAATTGTACATGGTATGTCATATTGGAACGTGCATCATGGGTGAAGGGCAGAATAGATTTTGTACCTGTGTCGTTGAACTGTGTTGAAAAAAGCAAGGGTGGCATGGTGGTTCAGTGATTAGCACTGCTGCCTCATAGTGCCATGCATCCGGGTTTGGTTCCAGCTTCGGGTGACTCTCTGTGTTGAGTTTGCACATTCTCACTGTGTTTGTGTGGGTTTCCATTGAGTGCTCCATTTTCCTCCTACAATCCAAAGGTGTATAGGTCAGGTGAATTGGCCATGTTAAGTTACCCATAATGTTATGTGCATTCGTCAGGGCTAAATATAAGGTAGGGGAATAGGACTGGGTGGGTTACTGTTTGGAGTGTCGGTGTGGTCTTATTGGGCCAAATGGCCTGTTTCCAGACTTTAAGGAATCTGAAAAAAAACTATTTCTAAACCAACCCTATCTTTCCAAATGCATGTACATCTCATCCCCCAGAGTCTTCTCAAGTAACCTACCTACCACTGATGTTATGTTTCCTGGTCTATAGATCAAAGATTTTTCTTTGCTTCCCTTCTTGAATAATGGCACAACATTTGCTACTCTCCAATATTCTGGAACCTAACATGTAGCTAACGGTGATGTAAAAATATCAACCAAGGTCCCGGTATTTTTTTCTGTAGCCTCTTGCAGTGTTCTTGGACACAACTGTTTAGTACCGGGAGATTTATTCGCCTTCATACATTCTAATGCATCAAACACGTCTTCTCCTGTGACATTGACTCACACCAAGATAACACTACGATCTTTGTTAACCTCCCAAGTCTTCATGTATTTCTCCACGTTAAAGAAAGAGGAGAAACATTCATTGAGAATCTCGCAAAACTCCTATGGTTCTAGACATGCATGTCTACTTTGGGCCTTGAGGTGTCATAGTCTCATTTAGTTATTCTTTTTACTTTAATATACTTAAAGAACCTCTTCGGATTCACCCTAATCTTCTCAGCCAAAGCTATCTTGTGCCCCCTTTCCGCCCTTCTGATTTCCATCTTCAGTAAACTCCTGTATTCCCCTGTACACCTCCAGGTATTCCCTCGATCCCAACTGCCTGGACCTGAGCCATGCCTCCTTTTTGCTGGTCAAATCCTCAATTTCTCCTGACATCTATGATTCCCTCTTCCAGCCAACCTTTCCTTTTACCCTCACAGGAACATATCGACCTTGAACTGTAGACATTTCACTTTTAATCGCCTCCCACTTACAGGAGGTTCCTTCGCCTGCAAACAAACTCATCCAACCAACCCCGAGAAGCTCCTGTCTAATTCCACCAAAATTCAACTTGCACCAATTTTGAACTTGAACTTGTGGACTAGTTTGGTCCTTCTCCATAACTATTTAAAAATTAATCGAACTATGGCCACTGGTCCCAGAGTGGTGCCCCACTGTCACCTCAGTCACCTGTGCTGCCCGAATTCTTAGAGTAGGTCAAGTTTTGTCCCTTCCCGAGTTGCACCCTCTACTTATTGCTTTAGGAAACTATTGTGAAAACACTTAATTGGATGCAGTCCTTAATTCTATGTCATTCCCAGTCTATGTTAGGAAAATTAAAATCTCCTACTCATGCAATCCTATGGCTCTGCAAGTCTCCGCTGTCTGTCTACATATTTTTGTTCCCCTAATTCCTCGTTCACTATTGAGGGCCTATAATACAATCCAAATACTATCACCATTCCCTTCTTATTCCTTAGCTCCCCCGACAAATCCTCACAGTATGATCCATCAGTTATTTTATCTCTGATTACTGCGGTGATACTCGCCTTAATCAAAAATGAAACTCCTCGACCCCACTTTCCACTATCTCTGTCCCACATAAAGCACCTATACCCTGTTACATTAAGCTGTCAGGGTTGTCCCTTCCTTAGCCATGTGTATGTCATGGCTATAATATCCCAATCACACGTACTTATCCACGCCCTGAGTTCATCGGCCTTACCTGTCAGCCATCATGCATTCAAACGGTTGCAATTTAATCCAACAGACATTCCTAACTCCCTGTCATGTTCCAGCCTGACCTGTCTCTTCACTTTACTGTTTCTGATTACTGTATCTCTTTCCAGCCTCACACTTGCGTCCCTGCTGTTGAGGATCCCACCCCTCCCCAACCCCAGCCAATCGAGTTGAAACCCTCTCTTGCAGCACTAGCAAGCCTGCCTCCCATGATATTGGTCCACTTCTAGTTCAGTAACAACCCGTCCTTCCTGAACACGTCGCCTCTCCCCACAAAAGATCCCAGTAATCCAAAAATCTCTGCCCCCTGCACAAATTCTTTAGCCACCCCTTCATCTGCCATATCCTTCTGTTCTTACCCTGACTGGCACGAAGCACTGGAAATAAACTGGATATTACCACTGTCATGGTCCTGTCTTTTATCCCTTTCCCTCGCTCTCTACAATCACGCTGCAGGATGTCATCACTATTTCTACCTGTGTTACTCTGTCATTTGTACCAATGTACACAATGACCTCTGGCTGCTGCCCACGGCCCCCTCCCACCCCCCCACCACCACCGACCCGCGGTGAGAACGTTCTGCAGCTACTCTGATACATCCTGGACCCTGGCATGTAGGAGGCTACACACCATTCCAGATTCCATTTGCAGCCACAGAATCTCCTGTCTGTGCCCAGAATTACTTCTGCAGTTATTCTTCTCGCACAACCTTCTGACAATGGAATTTATTCCTGAAACAATTGAATTTGGCTGAATTGTTTTGCTTCAGGCAATGGGGAGATTCCAATGAATCCTCATCAGAAATCCTCCATTAGTGGGAAAGACGTCTGGGCTTTTTTTTTCAATCCCACACATTTCTGTGATGAGCAGCAGAGAAGCAGAAAGGGAGCAATAGACTGTTCCTCCACATATAGGCTACATTTTCCATCTGTAAGTTAAAACAGTAACGTTATCGGTCCCACACTGGACTCTGTGAGCTATTCTTGAACATTATCCGAACTATATGTCTCCATCACATTCTCGAATCCAGGTCAGTGCAGTATTGCAGAATGAATTTATTGACAATAAATAGTCCTACTTGTTTTGAAGGTGTGTTAATATGTTCTTGCATAATGTAAAAATAAGCGTTTCATGTCTTCGCAATGTCTGTATTAAAATGAATATTCTTAAACATATGCAGCAATTACTGGAAAAGCTCAGCCTGTCTGTCAGCATGTAGGAAGAGAATTCACAGTTCAATTTTTCTGTCCAATGACCTTTCCTTTGAACCTGACTTATTCTGAAAGTATTTCCCCAGTTTTATTCTCCCACACAAGAAGAAACATCCATCCGGTATTCACCAACTACACTCTTCTGAATATCTTATATTGTCAATAAAACATCCCTCATTCTGAGGCTGAACTGTTAATTCTTCATAACGTAATGTCTTCATCCCAAGAATGAGTAAAATGAAACATCTTTGAAACGTTTCAAAAGCAATTTTGTTTTTATTTTCAGTTTAGGCAGTTATAACTACACATAATACAACAGATTTAATCTCAGCAATGCCCTGTACTGATGCAGAAAACATCGCTAAGATCATACCCAACAGCCCTTGCATGAAGCAGAATCATTACATTTACCTTCCAAATCACTTGTAACATTTTCAGTGTAATTTGATGTGATTCATGTACGAAGACACACAAATCCCTCTGAAACACTGAGTTCTGCATTCTCCTTGCATTTAAATAAATTCCTGCTGTATTATCTTTTCCCCGAAACAGCAAATTTCCATCAAATATATACTGTACTGTTTCTTTTTCTGCTGAAGCTTTGCTCACAGCTATCCTGTCTATATGCCATTGCTTGTTGCTGTGCCGTCCCCCAATCTGTGTCCAATTGCAGACGTTCTCCACTCGCACTGTCTGTATCCCATTGCAGACAATCTGCCCTTCCCCTGTCTGTATCCCATCGCAGATGCTCTGTCCTATCCCTGTCAGTATCCCATTGCAGACGCTCTTCCTTCCCCCGTCTGTATCCCATTGCAGACGAGCATCCCGACCCAAGTGTGTACCTCACTGCAGACGCTCTGCCCTCCCCCTGTCTGTATCCCATTGCAGATGATCTGTCCTCTCCCAGACTTTATCCCATTGCAGACTCTCTGTCCTCCTCCGGTCTGTCTCCTATTGTACACACTTTGCTCTCCCCATGTCTGTATCCCATTGCAGACGCCCTGCTCTTCCCCTGTCTGTATCCCATTGCAGACGCCCTGCCATCCCCCGCCTGTATCCCATTGCAGATGCCCTGCCCTCTCCCGTCTGCATCCCATTGCAGACGCCCTGCCTTGCCCCTGTCTGTATCCCATTGCACATGCTCTGCCCTTCCCCGTCTGTATCGCATTCTGTATCGTATGATCTGAATTCTCCCAGACTGTATCCCATTGCAGATGTTCTGTCCTCACCCTGTCTGTCTCCTAATTCACACACTCTGCTCTCTCCCGTCTGCATCCCATTGCAGGCGCTCTTCCCCCACCCCTGTACATATCCCATTGCAGATGCCCTGCTCTCCCCCTGTCCGTATCCCACTGCAGATGATCTGTCCTCTCCCAGACTTTATCCCTTTGCAGACTCTCTGTCCTCCCCCTGTCTGTCTCCTATTGCACACACTCTGCTCTCCCCTGTCTGTATCCCCTTGCAGATGCTCTGTCCTCCCCCTGTCTGTCTCCTATTGCAGACGCTCTGCCCTCCCCCTGTCTGTCTCCTATTGCAGGCACTCTGCCCTCCCCCTGTCTGTATCCCATTGCAGACGCTCTGTCCTCCCCTGTCTGTCTCCTATTGCAGACGCTCTGCCCTCCCCGTCTGTATCCCATTGCAGACGCTCTGTCCTCGCCCGTCTGTATCCCATTGCAGACTCTCTGCCCTCCTCCTGTCTGTATCCCATTGCAGACTCTCTGTCTCCATTTGACATCTTATTGAATGACTATCCTGGTGCATGAGCAACTGAGCTCCATCCCCTTCGTCTGGTTCATTGATATGGATTGTAATTTGTTGATGAGCTCACACATATCCCTGAAGAATTCCACTCGTTACAGCTTTCCAAACACAAAATGAGTAATCATCTATACTCTGTATTTCCTGACAGCTACCCAGGGCGCCCCTGGTTCTGCATAACAGCCTGGGATGGTTATATTGTGTCTCCCTCTGCTGTGTAATTTACTGAATACTTCATTCTGTTTGGTGGGTCCTGTTTGGTGAAGCCCATTTTGCCGCAGACCCATTTAGGCTCAGAACTATTTCAGCGCAGCTCATATTTAATCCTTTTCAGGCTTAGATAAAAGCATTAATCAAAGCAATAAAAATAAAATTAATGTTTATTTCCTTTAGTAAAAATGTTAAAAAGACACTTGAGTAAGTATGACATTGACTCAGTTTTCTTTCAGAGCTAAAATGATAATTGGTCTTGCATTTAATCCGATTGTAAACATTCATGAAGCTATTGAACATTTGTCTGATGCGCTTCCATATGAACTTCAACTGCTGCTGGACTGGTTCGAGGATAACAATGTAGATAGAAGATTACGCAGAGGAAATGGTCGGCGTCCACCGCTTTTTCCAGTTAGAAAGTGGAATTTATATGAAAGAACTTTAAACAATGAGGACAGAACAAACCATAATGCAGAAGCTGCCACAGGAGATTATAATGAGAGCTTGATGTGGAACATCCAGTTGTTTGGAAATTTATTAACAATTTCTGAAAAGTTCAGAGAGGAAGGGACATTTACTATGAGCATCTGATAGCAGGGCACGATATTCCGTTGAAATTAAAGAAGCAGATACTAGAATACAAACACTCGTAAGAAGATTTAGTGAGAGAAATGATGTCGAGTATTTACGAGGGATTGCCCATATTTTGAATGAACGTCATATTTTAGATTTTTCGTGATGAACTTACTGCATTTACTTTTCTCCTTTTAACATTTTTACTAAAGGGAATAAACATTATTTTTATTTTTAGTGCTTTCATTAATGTTTTAACTAAGCCTGAAAAGGAATAAATATGCACTGTGCCGAAATAGTTCTGCGCCTGAATGGGTCTGCAGCAAAATGGGCTGTGCTAAACAGGCCGCGCCAAAGCGCATGGCGCCAAAATGGCTGCGCCGAATGGTCCCACTTCAGGAATCCTCCATGAGTGGTAAAGATGACTCAGGGATTTTCTTCTCCTACACCTTGTCTTCAAGCAAAACAAAGTAAGAGAGAGAGACCAATTGGCTGCTGCTTCTGAGGCAAGTAATATTTTTCTCCCTCTCTGTGTGGAAAAATACAATAATGTCAACTGAACATCAAACTGGACCATGTGCGGTCTCCATGACCATTCTCTGGAATGGATGATAATGAACTATATACAGGTGCATCATTGCTGCCGTTGTGCACAGTGCCTTTCATGAGCAAACCAAAAATGTGCCCGCTTTATAAGTTGACGACATCTTTATATGTGTCTGCGTATTTTTGTTTAAAAATAGGTTGATATCTTCATAATATTTGTGTTAATATCAACACGTCTCATTCACAAAAAAAATATCCAGCTTTAGTCTCCTTAACAAGATTAAACATGTATCCAGCTAATACACTTTTCAGAAAATCGTGGTTCAGTACAAGGGGGAGGGGCATCAGTTTATCTCTGTAACATCCAGGTGGTTGGTTTGAGGGAATAACACATGGGGTAGGGGCAGCAGTTAGCCATTCAGCGGCACCATTCAGAATGCTCATTGCTCATTCGATTGTGTTTGACCATCCGACTCCTGTCTGTTCCCAATACACATTTACTCTCCTGTCCAGCAAAGCTCAGTTGAGTTCAGCCTTGAATATCATCAATAACTGAGTCTTCACTGCTCCCTGAGGATGAGAATACCACAGATAGCTCAACACTAAAGGGAAAGGGACATTCTTATTTCATTGTGTGACGTGACTTATTATTTTAAAACTGTGTTAATCTCACATCAAATCACTGCTCCTTTTTAGATATAAGGATAAAATAACTAGGAATAGACATAAATCATTACGCCCTCTAACTCTGTCCCACAATCCCAGTCAGCCTTTTCAATCAAATATGTATCAATCCGAGCCTCTGATGCTGTCTCAGGAAGAGAATACCCGATAGCATAACACCACACGAACATTAAAAAAAGGACCAGACTTAGACTATTCGGCCCATAGAGTCTGATATGCCATTTTATAATTTCTTATGTGTTCCTCAACATCATTCTCCTACCTTCTCCCGAGAATCTTTGATCTCCTCATAAATCACAAACGGATGTATTTGTGTCTTAATGACACTAGTGTCTGTGTCTGTAGGTATATGTGTGTATGTCCACGTGCTTGTTATCTGTGTATTTGTGTGACTATGTCTGTCTGTCTGTGTTTCAGACTTTCTATCTATGTTTCTATCTGTGTTTGTGTCTGTTTTTGTGTCACTGTATATGTCTTTGTGTGCTTCTATATGTGTGAATGTCTATCCCCTTGTATGCATTGTGCATGTTAGTAGATTGGGCTATTTACCAATATTTCTGTGTAATTTAATGCTTGCATCTCTGTGCAATGGGGTGTCTGCTCTATACTGAACATTGTTGCTTACTTGGTTGGTGGGACGTGGATGTTTCCGAATCTCCACACAAGGTGTCCTGGTCCTCACCAGCTCTTTCCAGGATCCTCCCCACATGTTGAGGTAGAGGATGAGGGAACGGATACAAACACTCTAACACACGGCTTGGCCCTTTATGTCCTATTCCAGACTGTATCTCCTGGAATGGGAGAAGAGGAGGGACGGAGTGAGGGTGGGAGTGAGTGTCCTTGCGGTTACTGCTGGTATAGGGGAAGGGGGAAGGGTGAGGTGTCCAGAGGGAGTCTGACCACAGCGTTGTATCCATGCAGTGGTATTAGTGTACGGGGCTATTGCGTCAGTGACAGAAAAAGTGGGGGAGGGAAGGTGTGAATTCAACACGGAGTGTGGTCGTGCTGAGCCTTATTTGGAGATAGAGTGTGAACATTGTTCGGGGGTAGGTGTTATAACAGATATACAGTGAGTGTGAGGGCACAGAAGAATATGGTGACACTTATCCTGGCAAAGTGGGGGGAATGAATATTGATGTTTGTCCTATATTGCTGACCAATTCTTCAGATCATCTCAGTGTTGAGGTGAGTTTCTCTGAACGTCTTGCCCAGGTCTATCGCTAATATCGCCACAGACCTTTTCCCTCGCTTCCCACAGAATCAGTTTGGGTGGATCTTACAAATAGCAAGGTGAAGCAAACATGAGTGTATCATATTTATCAAAACCAAATCTGTCACGCAAATACTTTACATCATATGCTCTGGAAATTAGGTATGCAAGTATATGCAAGGGGAAGCAATGACATAGTGATATTATCGCTGGGCTCTTCACCCAGAGACCCAGGTGATATTCTGGGGACATGAATTCAAATCCTGCCATGGCAGATGGTGTAATTTGAATTCAATAAGTATCTGGAGTCAAGGGTTTATGATGACCAGGAATCCATTGTCGATTGTTAGAAAAACTCATCTGGTTCACTGGTGTCCTTGAGGGAAGGATACTGCTGTCCTTACCTGGTGTGGCCTGCATGTGACTCCAGACTCAAGACAACGCTGCTGACTCTTAACTGCCCTCTGGCATAGGCAATAAATGCTGATTATCCAGCGACACCCTCATCCTGTGAATGAGTAACAAATAATCGTGGTGCTGCAGTGATAATGGATGGTCTCAAGTTGCACATTAACTGCATTATCTAAGTGACTACTAATGCTGTGAAGAATAACTTCCGTAAGTGTATATTAGGAAGGTTGAATAGTATGTTGTGAACCAAACTCGAGAGCATGTTAGTTCAGACTTGGTACTGTTTTCTCAGGAGGACTAATTAATAACCTTGCTCTGACGCAGCTTTGGATGAATAGTGACATCAATATGTTGCATTTTTACACGGCGTCTGAATACAATATTGAATGGTTGAACATTCTGGTCAAGCATCATGGAAGCCCGGAGGCTAGAGGGTCAAGTGCATTCCAATGAATTGGGAATGTATAATATAATATTCAATGGGAGAAGCAATGATTGTGAGAGTCATAGAGTCTGATAGCACGGAAAAAGGCCCTTCACCCCAAACTGGTCCATTCCGAACAAAATGTCCATTCACATTAACATCTTTTCTCTGCCCTTCCCGCATATCCATCTTATTCTTTCCTATCCGTGTATTTGTCCAAATGCATTTTAAATTTTGTGAATGTATCCGCCTCAACCTCTTCTGCTGGCAGCTCATTCCATGTGCATATCACCCTGTGTGTAAAATAAATTGCCCCTCGGGTTCCCTTTTACTCTTTCCTCTCGGGTCGTAAATTGATGCCCTCTAGTCTGTGATTGCTCGAACAAAAGACTGAGTGCATTCACTCTATCCATGCTTCCCATGATCTTATACACTTCTTTCAGATCCCCCTCAGTCTCATCCACTCTTAAGTAAAAACTCCTAGCTTGTCCAACCTTAACTATAACTCAGGCCATTTAGTCCGGTCTACATCCTTGTTAATTTCTTCTACACTATTTCCAGTTTAATAATATCCTTCCTGTAGCAAAGAGAACAACACTGAACATAACACTACCAGCATTGCCTCACCAGTATCCTGTATAACTGCAACATAACTCCCTATTTTCGATACTCATTACTCTGACTGATGAAGGCCAGTGTGTCAAATGCCTTTTTCACTGCCATATCTACCTGTGACTCCACATTCAGAGAAGCTTGAACCTGAATTCCAAGGTCCACTTGTTCCACTACACTCCTTAAGACCCTGCCATTCACCATGAAACTCCTACCTTGATTTGACTTTCTAAAATGCAAGAACTGACACTTAGCTGTATTAAACTCCATTTGCCATTTCTCGGCCCACTTCCTCACATGATCAAGGCACTGCTGTAATTTCTGAAATTTCTGATAATCCTCCTTACTGTCCACGACACCACCTATTTTAGTGTCCACTTGAAACTTTTACTTCATGCCTGTACATTCTCATCTAAATCATAGATGTGTGTTTTCATATATATGTATATATATATATATATATATATATATATACACACACATACACACACACATGCATAAAACAAACAGTAATAGTCACAGAACCGACCTCTGAAGCATTCCACTCATCATAGGCCTCCAGTCCGACACGCATCCTTCCACTATTACCCTATGTTTCCAACCATCAAGCATATCAGGAGTACGGTGTGAAGACAGAAAATCAGCTATCATTCCAGGTTTTTCTCCAATAACGCAGTAGCTGTGATGCTGTGCAACACTGTATTGTCGAAAATCGTGCAATATTAATAATGGGGTCTATGGAAAAAAGAGGGTAAGTGGCGAACCCCCCAAAATATCAGTAAAAACCAAAAATTACATTTGGTGTAACACACAATAGGGCAGTCTAAATAAATCTTTAAATTACATGTTGTAAAAGAACAGTGCTGTAAATGTAACGCTTTCACACTACAGTCACTCACTGGTTCACTGAACCTTTCACCACAATCCTCACTGACCAAGTGATGCCGATGCCGAATTCCAGTTCTCCTCAAGATTCACCCCACAGTTGGAAATAAAGTTCTTTCTAAATGAAGACTACAATTCCCAGTTTCAGGTTCAGTTTCAAGGCCTGCAGAGCCGATTGCATTCCTGTTTTTGCTGAACACATTGATTGTACGTTTTGTAGACAGAGGGTTTCTGAGGCAGGGTTTGCTGTTCAGCTGGTACCCGACAAGGAATCGCATCACAGTGAACGTGAGTTCACTTTATAGAAAAAGGTTTTTTTTAATTACTTACAATGTGGAAACAGGCCCTTCAGCCCAACAGTCCACACTGACCCGCCGAAGCGCAAACCACCCATACCCCTACATTTACCCCTTTACCTAATACTACGGGTATTGTTGCCAACATGGCTTGTTGCCAAATTACTACGGACAATTTGGCATGGCCAATTCACCTGACCCGCACATCTTTGTGACTGTGGGAGGAAACCGGAGCACCCGGAGGAAACCCACGCAGACACGGAGAGAACGTGCAAACTCCACACAGTCAGTCAACTGAGGCGGGAACTGAACCCGGGTCTTTGGCGCTGTGAGGCAGCAGTGCTAACCACTGTGCCACCATGCCGGTTCATGAATTACATTGCAGCTGAATTGTATTTAATCAACAAGCGTTATCGGTGAGCTGTCTGAACATAGAATGGAGCAAAAATGATGGGCTGAATAGACTACAGCAGTTCGCATTTTTTGTTTCACAATGTTTAAACATATTAAGGGATATGAATATTGTATGGGGAAAACTGCTTTGAGGAGATGTTCGGCCATTAACTAGAATGGGGAATGTTCAATGAATTGTATGACGTATTCCTTTCACGATGTTTCTGTGCAGTGTGTGGGAAATCTCTGTAAATGTTGTCACAAGCTCTCAGATGTTTTATTAATTGTTTTTAACTTGCACCAGTTGCCAGAGAATTATCCTGGTCTGGATTAGCAATCCAATGACAATTCCACAACAGCACCATCTCCACAAAGGGGCCTATCGGAAACCACACTTAGCGGGTTTTTTCTGTGCTGCTTGACAGCTATGTCAAAAATAACCCCAACTAATTTGACTATCGTGATGGGACTGAGGGGGTGGTAATTGGTCTGACTGTAATTATTCCCTTCTTAGAGACATAGTTGAACAATTACCCACATTGACAGGGAGATGGCAGAGTTGGAGTTGGAATGAAAATATTCCCCAAGGACATGGCTTGTTGTGTGGCAAAAGTCGTCAGTACAATTGCAGGAATAGTGTCAGGGCCAAATGCCTTTGTCCTATCTACAGTGTCCAGCTGTTGCTTCATGTCACGTGCAGTGAATTGAATTGGTTGAAGACGGGCATCTGTGATTCTGAGGGTATCACAGTGAGGGTGACTCAACGCTTCTGGCTGAGTATGGTGTAGATACTGCATCATTTACATGGATATACAGGGCTGTTCCATGATTTAGGATGGGGATATTTGTGGAGTCCTCTCCTCCAATAAGTTGTTGAATGGTAAATCGACTTTTATGCATCGACGTGACAGGATGACAGAGCTTAGATCTAATTTCTTAGTCTTGGGGTCATCTCTCTCTCTCTGTATCAGATATTGTCCTGCTGTTCATAGTATAACTAGTCAAGTGCGGTAGCTTTAATGGGTTGTCATCAGGTTTAGGTGCACGTGATTCCGACCCGACCATGTTCACCCACACTCGTCACTGACCCATGGATCGGCTTGGTGGAAATGGTAGACGGATGGACTATCCTGGTCGAAAAGTTACAGATTGTCATTGAAATCTACAGTATCAGGTAATAACACAGTTTTAGCTGCAGTATCTACAATTCAAGTCTACTGACTGCCCACCAGTTCACACCGAGATCCATTCACCCATCAGCCCTGTATTCACTGACCTACTCTGGTTTCTGGAGATAGTCAGCAAGTCTGTCAGCATCTGCAGAGACAGAGAATCAGAGTTAGCATTTCCGGTCCAGTGTGACAGCTCTTCCATCCTGAATACAATTGCAAAATGATCTTTTAATCCCTTGGAGGATGGGCGGCAGGGAAAAGAGGGTGTAGCAAAAGATAAACGGGCTTTTAGCAGTGGAGAATGAGAAGATTCTGTACAACGCGTTTAAATAAAGTTGTGAATGGGGAAAAGGGGTTCTCCCTATTGAATGCAAGATAAAGAAGACAAAACCACACAAGGTCATAGGGAGGCAAGGAGGGATAATGATGACCATGTGGTATTATATAGGTCTGGCCACAGATACGTTTTCACTGTAGTAATCATCACCCCCTTTAGACAAAGGAATTCAGGTGCTTGACCTCTTATTGGCACTAGTAAGCGTTTCATGCCGCCTTAGTATTGTAACATGGAGAAAAACAAATCATAGTATGACGTTTGGGCTGAGTGTTGGTTATCTGTCATTTTTAATATTATTTCAATTTTTAGCGCTTATCTTTAAATGCTTGTTCTTGAAGTTAGTATCAGATGGATGAAGAATGTTTAGGGTGTCATTCCAGAAGCTTATAAGGTCATGAGAGGTATGGGTACGGTAAATAGTCCAGGTCATTTCCACAGGATAGGGGAGTGCAAACATAAAGGGAATAGGTTTAAGGTGAAAGAGAGCAGATTGAAAAGGGACGAAGGAACGTAGATTTTACACAGAGGATGGTGTAGGTATGGAATGAGCTGCCAGAGGAAGAGTGGGAGATGCAAGGACAGCTACAACGTTTGACACTCATGTGAACAAACATATGTGTCCCAGTCTCGAGCAGTTGAGTGATGGCCTCCAGTTTCTATGTCCCATTCTCGAGCAGTTGAGTGACTGCCTCCTGTCCTTGTGCTCCAGTCTCGAGTGGTTGAATGACTCCCTCCTGTTCCTGTGTCCCAGTTTCAAGCAGTTGGGCGACTGCCTGCTGTTCCTGTGTCCCAATCTAAGTCCTAATCCAAGTTTTGTGAAAGTAGATGTCCTCCTCCTGTTCCAGAGTAACAGGCTCCAATAGCTCTGTGCTCTCCTGCTGCTCCTGTGGAATGGACTTGAGGGACTGAATGGCATCTTCACATTCTTTCCGGCTTTTCTTGATTAAAAAGCCTTTCTCCTCTTTCTGTAAAACACCATCAAAATCTGAATGATATATTTTTGTCAGTAATTGAGCAAAAGAGCTGACTGACAGAATTCAGAAGGCGAATAGCCTCCTCCTGTTCCCGTGTTAAAAACTCAAGAGTCAATAGACTCTCAGAAATGTACAACACGGAAAAAGATCCTTTGGTCTGATCATCCATACAGACCAAATATCCTAAATTAATCTCGTCCCCCTTGCCAGTAGTTGGCCCATCTCCCTCTACACACTTCCCATGCATGTATCCATCCAAATGCCTTTTAGATGGTGTAACTGCACTTGCCTCCACCACCTCTTTTGGCTGTTTAATCCATACCCACAGCAGTCTCTGTGTGAAAATATTCTCCGTCATGTCCCTTTTTAAATCTTTCTCCTCTCACCTTAAACCTTTGTCTTCTCATTTTGGACTCGTCTATCCTGAGAAGAAACATTGACTTTTTACCTTATCTATGCTCCCCTCATGATTTTATAAACCTCTTTAAGGTCCCCCTCAGCCTCAACACTTGAAAATAGTCCCAGCCTATTCAAACTCTCCCTGTAACTCTAACCCTCCAACTCCTGCAACATTCTTTTAAATCTCTTCTGTACCCTTTCAAGTTTGACAACATCTTTCCGATAGCAGGGAGACCAGAATTAAAGGCAATATTAGAAAAGTGGCGAAACCAATGTCTTGTAAAGATTTAGCGTGTCATGCAAATGCTTCGACTCAAAGCACGCACCAATAAAGGGAAGATCACCAAATGCCTTCTTCACTACACTGTCTACCTGTGACAGCACTTTCAAGGAACGGAGAACCTGCACCACAAGGCTAGCTTTGCTGCCTCACAGGGCAACGAAAGGGGTTTAATTCCATCTTTGAATGACTGGCTGTGTGGAGTTTGTGTATTCTCCCCGTGTCAGTGTGAGTTGCCTCGGGTGCTATGTTTTCCTCCGGCAGTATAAGAATATATAAGTAAGGGTAGATTGACCATCCTAAATTGTGCACAGTACCCACGGATGTGTAGGCGAGATGGATTAGCCATAGTAAATGCAGGCTCAGAGGGATAGGTCAGGTGTTTGTTCAGTGGGATACTGTTCAGAGGGTCGGTGTGGCCTCGATGGGCCGAATACCCTGTTTCCTAACTGTAGGGATTCTATAATTTCTATGGAGTTCTCCTTAATTGGCAACTTCCGATTTTTCTTGCCAAAATGGAACAGCTCACATTTATCTAAAATAATGTCCAACTACCACTCCTCGGCTCACCTAATCAATGTCCCATTTTAATCTGAGATATCATTCTTCACTGTCGACTACATCACCAAATTTGGAATTATCTCCAAACTTGCTGACCACACTTCATATATTCAAGTGCAAATGATTTGTATAAGTAACAAAAGGCAATGGACTCACTATTGATCTTTGTGGCACGCCACTCGTCACAGTTCAATGAACAAATATCCACTTCACCTCCTGCCTCCAATATTCAAGAAAATTTTGTATCTAAATGGCGAGCTTTCCTGGATTCCAGGCAGTCTGACCTTGCTAACCAGTCTACCATGTAGAACATTTTGGTTTTCATACTGAATTCCATAAAGACAATATCTACTGTCCTGCCTTCATCAATCATCTTCATCACTTTATCAAAAAATTCCACTGAGTCAGTGAGAGGTGATCTCCAATGTACAAAGCCCTCTTCAGTCCTTATCTTTCCAAATGCATATACATCCTTTCCCTCAAAATCCCCTCCAACAATTTTGTCACCATTAACTTCAGGCTCACCGAGTTATAGTTACCTGGTTTTTTCCTTACATTCTTAAATAATGACACTATGTTAGCAGCCCTCCAGTCTTTTGACATATCACCTGTGGAAATCAATGATACAAATATATCAGCAAAATGCTGAGCAATCTCTTTCCTAGTTTGCACATACTTCTGGGATATAACTGATCTGGTCCCGGGGATTTGGTCACCTTTATATATTTTAAAATGTCCTACATCTCCTTGTAATATAGACACTTTTCAAGGTATCACTATAGATTTCTTCATTTCTCGCTCTTGTAATCGCCTCCACATTAAATACTGAGGAGGAATACGGGTTTTGTATCCCTCCCATCTCGTGTAGTTCCACACATAGGTAGCCTTACTGATATTTAAGGGGACCCATTCTCTCCCTAGTTAATCTTTTTTCCATTAAAGGATTTATAGAATTTCTTCAATGCCTCGTTAACGCTATTTCTAAAGCCATCTACCTAGTCACAACACTCCATCCACTCCACCGAGAATTTCCTAAACATCATAAAAAACATCAAAATAGAGGAAGACCAAACAATTATCTCATTCGACTTAACAGCACTGTTCACCTCACTGTCAACACTTACCAGACTTTTAGAAGAGACCATCGCACACACCCCAACCACCATCAATCACAATATCAACGAAAATATCATGAAGCTAGTGGACCTGTACCTCACCACCCACTTCACCTTTAACAACATAATCTACAAACAAACCAATGGCACATCCATGGAATATCCGATATCAGGATTCATAGCAGAAGCGGTAATGCAAAGACTAGAACAAACAGCCCTCACAACCATCAAGCCACTTTTGAGAAAGTGAGGACTGCAAATGCTGGAGATCAGAGCTGTAAAATGTGTTGCTCGAAAAGCACAGCAGGTAAGGCAGCATCCAAGGTGTAGGAGAATCGACGTTTCGGGCATAAACCCTTCTTCAGGAATTCCAGAGCACGTTGGCTCTGGATTCTCTGAAACCAAGTTTTGATGGCCTTGCATTTTCCAACCAACCCTTTACCTGTGAATAGGGTATTCCAGTCAGGCTTTCACAGGGATCGCCTAACACTTTCAAAATTGGCCTTATTCAAAGTTAGAACTTTAATGTTTACGTCAGTTCTTTCCTGTTCCACAACTAGTGTAAAACTAATATTTGTGCGTAACAGACTTGAAATAGAAACTCCTTGTCCCTCTGTAACAGACTGGAGAGGCTGAATGACCTCCTCCTGTCCCTCTGTCATCGACTCGAGAGGCTGACTGGCCTCCTCATGTCCCTGAGTAACAGACCCGAGACATTAAATGACACACCAACCCGTGGATTATGAGCTGCCAGTAAACTGTATCTAATGGAGGTCCATTCCTTTTCAGTTATAGAAACACAAACAACACAATGTACTCCAGGTTCCCTCTCAGTAACATCTCATTCGGCTGCAGCGACACAGCTCTTTGTTCTGAACGATTCTGCTGGCAAAATGTGCCAATATTCCAGTTTTCCACCTTTTTAAGTAGCAACAGGCTAATATGGGCTGAATGGCCTTCTCTTATCCTTCTGTAAGAGGCCCATAGGGACAGAATTGCTTCAAGCTGTTACTGAACAGCAGTCTCAATGCTCTGTCTCAAGGTTATGACAGGATTTGATAACAGGGCACTTAAACCAGGAGCAGCCTCACACTGGTGAATAAGAACTTCAGGCATCTAGAAACTTGCCCACCCGACTTTTTATTTTATGCAGCCGATCTGTTATTTTATAACTGCCTCCTTTCATGAACAGAGTGGAACATATATAGACCCCTGCAGTGATCTGTTAATACTCTCATATACAAGGCAAAAAATATTAAAAAGATTGAAAGATTTATGGTCCATCACTCAGCAACCCTCATCCATTTCATCCAAAACCAGTATCGTGTTATGAAAAGTAATGTATGGAACTGGTTAACTGAGCCTATTTGTTCTGTGACTGTGATTAATGCCAGTCTCCATGGATTCTAATTATCCCAGTGGATTGGACTAAAATATTCCAACAATGGATAAGAAAATGCGAACATTAGACTGGAATGTTCCAACAATAGACAGGCGCTTATCCAATTATGTTTGGTATCTTTCTGCATTTGATTGGTTGCCATTATCATCGCAGATCTATTATGGCCTTCTCATTATTCAACACTTTTATTATCCCTTTCTGGCTATCGTTTGTGTTCCTGGTAAGTATCACTGTCCAGATTTTGTATTGTATAAACCAATTACGACAGTATTACTGTTCTTTCATATAGTCTACACTTCCTGCCACTATTATTGTTCCTGTTGAAACTCTCAATCCAGATTTTCACTCTCTAGACCACTACTTAGTGCATCAACGAAGGTGTTCAATTACTATCGCGCTCTCTGCTCTGGCAGTTTTACTCATGGGTCTCTATGTTGACCTACTCAGTTTCAGTGGAGAACCACAATCCATTGTATCATTGTCTTTGTTAATTAAATATGAAGAGAACGGAGGTCACTGTCTACTGTTCTGGTTACAAACTCCACTTCCTTCCACTGTTTCCATCCATCCCTGGCCAATATCTGCCGCTGAAGCAGACAGTTCACAACTGTGGGAGGTCCCTTTGATCATGACCTGACTCTTGACACCATTCCCTGACGATTTCTAACTTGAAATACTCACCACTCCAGAATATGTCTCACTGGTTTATTCCATCTGCAGTTTGAATATTGAGCTGTGAAAGGCAGTCTCACAGAAGCGAATAATCTGCTGCTGACGCTCCCTGCTTCAAACCTGCCAAAGCAAATCTGTTTCGAACTCACGCCAAACTCCGATCCATCTGCTGTGGTTCTGTTCGCCCAGCTGGGAATTTGTGTTGCAGACGTTTCCCCTGTCTAGGTGACATCATCAGTGCTTGGGAGCCTCCTGTGAAGTGCTTCTGTGATGTTCCCTCCTGCATTTTATAGTGGTTTGTATCTGGCGCTTCCAGTTGTCAGTTCCAGCTGTCCGTTGCAGGGATCGGTATATTGGGTCCAGATCGATGTGCTTATTGATTGAATCTGTGGATGAGTGCCATGCCTCTAGGAATTCCCTGGCTGTTCTCTATTGGCTTGTCCTATAATAGTCGTGTTGTCCCATTCGAACTCATGTTGCTTGTCATCAGAATGTGTGGCTACTAAGGATAGCTGGTCATGTCGTTTCGTGGTTAGTTGTGTTCATGGATGCGGATCGTTAGCTGTCTTCCTGTTTGTCTTATGTACTGTTTTGTGCAGTCCTGGCATTGGACTTTGTACAGTACCTTGGTTTTGCTCATGCTGGGTATCGAGTCCTTCGCCCTGGTGAGTTGTTGTCTGAGAGTGGCTGCTGGTTTGTTTGCTGTTATGAGTCCGAGTGGTCGCAGGAGTCTGGCTGTCATTTATCCCGACCATCCCTGAAAACTATGAACAATTTATCATGGCCAATTCACCTGACATGCACATCTTTGGATTGTGGGAGGAAACCAAAGAATCCAGAATAAGCTCATGCAGACACTGGAGATTCTTCACCGGGAGACTATTGGGTTCAAAGGTCGCGTATGGTAGTTGTCAGTGTCTTTTGTTCCGGTTGTTGAATTCAGTTGGTTTAAGCAGTGTTTTGTGTATAAAGATTCTTTCAGTCACTAAGAGTTCTCTGGGTGTGAAAGAAGTGAAGTTGGGGTGTTTACAAAAGGTGGGTAGGGCAAAGCTGTTCGAATTGGCAGACAATCTGGAGTTGGGGTTGTGTTTGTCTGTGAGAAAATGAGAGATCCTTCCAGCTGTAGCTCGGCAATTACATTTGGTGGAACTGCCATCATAGTCTTTGGAAATGGCTAGAATTCAATTTCAAATGTGGCACCTTGAACATAAGAAGGAATTGAAAAAGTTTGAATTATGATGAAAAGTAGAAATAAAAGAAAAAGAAATGAAGAAGAAAGGGAGAAAAAGAGAGAAGTAAAGCAGAGAGTTTCAACTTCAAAAGTTAGTAATTAGAGAGGAAAGTTGAGATAGAAGCGGTGATGAAAGTAGACGGTAGGCTGGATGACGAGGATAGTGAGGTTGAGCAACCCTATAATCGCCAAAGGCCTGATGGGAATCTGTTTAAATACGTCCAGGCATTATCTAAATTTGAATGAGAAGGATGGGGGAGCCTTTTTAATTTCATTTGAGGAAGTAGCTAAACAAATGCAGTGCCCAGTGACCATGTCAGTTTAGTTGATTCAAACAAAGCTGAAAGGTATTTGTAACCCTATCGGAGGAGGCACCTGGGGTGTATGAGGAGGCGAAGAAAGCCATCTGAAGTACATATGAGGTTGTGCCAGAAGCCTACAGACAGTGCTTCAGGAATCTAAAATAGAGTCCCTGGTTAAACGCACATTGAGTTTGAAAGGATCAAACAAAGTAATTTTGAAATGCGGGTAAGAGTATTAAGAAAAGAGCAAAGTTATGACACTCTGAGATAAATTCTTATTTTGGAGAAATTCAACAATTCACTTCTTGTAGTCGTGAGAATTCGTGTGGAAGAGCAGAGAGTAGTAATGGCAAGGTTAGAAGCTGAAATGGCTGACGATGATGTTTTGGTTCAGAAATTAAAGTTTGGTTTCTGTGAGAGATTGAGAAGAATGTATGAGATCTTCTGAGAACATTTACCCGTGAGAGTAAGGTTTATTGGCATAGGCCAGGAGTAGCAGGTAAAGAGATTAGAGCATAAAGAAGTACAGAATCATGTAACTCTTTTATGCTGAGACATTAGGAGCTATGTCATTCAGAGGGAGTATTGGAGACATGAGGAGTGCTCCATGATGTAACGTGTGATTGGAGTGTCCGGTGGAAACATCAACAGATTTATTCCACAATGGGGAAGGAGGCCTTGAGCTTGGTGTTGGCGTTACAGCATTTCAGCATCTAAATTGTGAATAACATACATGAGACAAATCTTTCTCACCTGTTGTGATCCCTTAAATATTTTTCCAGTAGTTTAGCGAGAAGACTACCAGTCTGTTTCGATTGAGCTTATTATTTCTGCCATTCAATTCAAAATTATACAGTGGACAGGGTGAGAAATTCCAAGTTTTGACATGTTGTGGAGACGTAGATGAAGAAATACAAAGTCGTTCTGTCGCAGGAGTAAAATGATTGAAATCGAATCGAGTTGTGAACATTTGTATGCTCAGAGTCAATGTAATATATATGCATTGCAGTCTACTAATAGAAGAAGATTAGGAGGTCTAAAATGAATCCAGCTTCGTATAATGATGGATCATTTTATTAAAGTTGGAGTTGTGAGTTTACTATCCCGTAAAGATGTTATGTTGTCTTAGGTTGTTTTTGAAGAGAGTTTCTAAAGGCAGAGGTGCAGAACTGCTGTCTGAAAACAGTTTAAGTAAGTAACTTAGGAGGCCTTTAGGTTTCTTTAAATGATAGTAACAATGGAAGGGCAGTGGCCAGCTCTCCCAGACCAGATATCCTCGTTTTGTTTTTAGCTGCAGCATTCAGAAGTAGCTGGGGACCCTAGAAGGGCTGGACGTTTCAATACAAGATCCCCAGCTGCCTTTCTCTCTGGGATCTCTGGTGATGTTGATTTCTCCTGGATCGGAAAATGGCATGTACGAATCTGTTTTTGAATTCATCTTTGTGTCAAGCAGTTTCTACCAAGAAGGTACGATATTTATTGTTTGCGTAAGTGTTCCAACATATAAGCTGTCCTAAAATGTTCTTTTCTTTAATTGGATTTGAAAGAAAGCATTTGAATGGATTATATTTTGGTTAATGGCAAGTGGTTTGACCAGTCACAACATGTCTGGAACGCACACATCACATCTATGTTTTAAATAAGGAAAGGTTTGGGTCTAAGTGGCTTCTTAAAATAGTTTGCGGGTAGCTGGTCAGGTCCACAGCACTTGTAGCCGAGAGACGTCTGACTGACTCCTGTTTTTGAAAAAAATAGTGAAGGGGCTGGAGATGGTTTGCTGGAGGTTATGCGGTGAGCTACCTCAGACATTCAGGGAGACCTGAGGATTTGGTGACCCCACTTTGGATGGATCATGGGGACAGTAATTACTGCATCTGGGTCAGTAACATGATCAACAAATGCAGCAGAGTCTGCAGAGAGAGGAAGCTCTGAAGCCACGGAGTGAGTGTGTCTGGGGAAAGGGATCTGCTGTATCCACCCCGAGTATTCCAGGAACAGCTTCCCAAGGTCCACTTAACCCAAGAGCAGAGTGTGAGGGACACTGACTGAACAAGGAGCTGGTCACAGATCAGTGTTACCTCCAACAACACGTCCTGCAGCTTCACACCAGGAGGAGGATGGTGCTGCCAGTGGCTGTTAGGATCACAGTTTCATTCAGCATCTATGATCCAGAACTATCCAGGCAGGACTAGGTGACATATCCATCCTTTCCTAGTATCTCAACATCAATGTCACCATTCGGTGATGGAGAATATACATAGTGGATGAGGTAAATACATTGTTTCTCGCACAGCAGGGAGCTGCCGGGTATATCCAGTATAGTGGGATCCCCGATGGTGCATCTGCAGAGTACCCATGTCAATGGGGAGAGGTAAAGGAACTGAATGAGCTCTCTCTATTAATGTTGCAGTGTTCCCATGCACAGTACATCACGTTGGTGAATTCCCACTGTCCTGGCAACAGCCACGGCATCCTCATTCAGAAGCAGTCGGCCATTCCCATCGTCATGTGGTCTCCACGTAGAAAGAAATGAATGAATCTTGAATAAAGGCCGCCCCCTTGATGCACGTTTCAAAACACCATCCCCATCACCAAACAACCACATCAAAATATTCCATGTGTACGGAGACCAATGGGGTCACTTGGAGTGTCAAGGAGCAGACGTTCAGGGATGGAACAAAACCTCCCATGTCTGAACGGGTCTGAGTGAAGCCCCCAGTACACAGAATCATTAAGTCCTGTAATCCCTCTCAATTTCAGTAACACACTGCCTTCCATTATTCCTGAAAATGAAATGACAGGTTATATCATGTTAAATTCCACCTGCCAAATTATTATGCATTGCCTTTACCTCTCTGAATCTATTTGCAGACTCTCCACCCTCTCTTGATAATTTAATCACTTCCTTATCACAGCGACATCAACAAACTCAGTATCTGGATATCTGTTCCAACCTCCTGATCATTGATATCGATTGTAAATAGTTGAGGTCCCCGCACTGGTCATTATGTGACTCCACTGGTGACGTTCTGTCAAACTGATTAAGACTGTTTCATCTGGAGTGCCTGCTTCCTGTATGATACCCAGTCCTCCCCAATTCCTGTGCAACACAATCGAAGGGTTGAATAAGAACAAGGAGTATCCGTGAGGAATCCAACCCCTTGAACCATCCCCGCCATTGTATACAGCCATGGCTGATGTCATTGCAGCCTCTGTTCCACTTCCCTGCCATCTCTCGGATCCTAAAACTCTTGTCTCTTGTTGTAGATTGCGCCACATGAAAAAATATCCACTCCACATCTACACTTGTAGAACAGCGAGTCTGGACCTTAGAAAATCATATCGATGACCTCGATAATCGAGGTCATTGAAAAAATATTCGTTTGCTGGGCCTTCCCGAACGGAAAGAGGAAGGCCAGCTTAAAGCATTCCTGGAGCAATGACTGCCACAACTTTTAAATCTGGAGGCTGGATCAGGCCAGGTAAGGGTGGAATGGGCCTACCGGGTCGCAATACGTGGGCCCGGCTCGAACCAGCGCCCACGCCCGGTCCTGTTCTGGCAGCAGAGCTATAGGGAGAGGCAAATGCTCCTAGAAGCCTCTAGAAAACTTGGAAAAGATCCCCAACCCATTATTTATAAGGATCCAAGATCATGCTATTCCAGGACTTTTCCCCAGCTCTGGTCTGAAAGAGGAAGGCATTCGATGAGGCGAAGAAGCGTTTAAGGGACTTAAATATACAGTACTCCTTATGCTATCCAGCGACGCTACGCTTTAACCACGAAGGATCCATATATAACTTCGGATCACCAGAGAAGGCTAAGGAATTCTTGGACTCTCTTAGATAAACTGTAAGAGATAGTGGATGTTGGTTTGCCATTCCCCCTACTTTGGTCTATATCCCCCCTTTTTTCACTTTTTTCTTACCTTATTGTTTAATATTATCATGGGGGGCGGGGTGAGGGATTTGATTTTCTCCTCCCCCCCTTGGGGTTGTTTTCTTGACGTGTGTGTGTGTATATGTATATGTGTGTGTGTGTATATATATATATATGTATATATATGTATGTGTGTATATATATATATATATATATTGGGGCGTGTGTTTAATGTTGGTGGGGGGAGGTGGTTACCTTATTCTAGTTTACCTCTGTCTTTAGCGGCGGGGTTGTTTTTCCCTTGTTATTTTGTATTATTATATTTAATTATTACTTGTTCAGATTGTAATTTTATAGTTATATATTTATATATGGTTTTAACATTCCCAAGTATATCCAGGTGTTGGTTTGGGCGGGGGTAGGGTGCTCACTGTTAACTCTAGCTTTGTATTACATTTGAATTCTCCTCATTTTATTGAGGAGCACCTGGGTCAAGGGTGGGACATTGGTTGGGAGAGGATAAGATGGACTTTTGGAGAGGAAGTGACACCCCCGGGAACAAGGAGGAAAATCTCCACTTCGGTACGTTTTATATTTTTTTTATTTAGAATTTTTTTATTGTACTGTTGAGAGTGTATTAGAGAGCCTTTATTTCCGTAAATTTTATATGCTCTATGCTCGGGATTTTCCAGATAGGGTTTCCCTCCCGAGGGGTCTCGGATTTGCCCAGATGATTATGGTTGATCAGTCGGTTCAGTGGTGCACCTGGAATGTCAAGGGGAGTAATTCGCCAGTCAAAAGGAAGAAAAAATTATCAAATCTTAAGAAAGAAAGAGTTGATATAGCTCTTCTACAGGAGACACACCTGTCGGATAAAGTACACTTGAAATTACGACGGGGGGATTTGATCAGGCCTTTTTTTCTTCTTTTAGCTCAAAAACAGGGGTATTGTTATTCTTGTTCGGAAGAATTTCCCTTTCAAAATCCTAAATCAGATAAAAGACGAATCTGTACGATATATTTTGATTAAAGCCCTCATAAATGGAGAGGAATATGGGATTTTAAATTTGTACTGCCCCGCCCCCCAACCCGGCACACCCCTTTAAATTTATAATGGAAGCTTTTTCAAAATTGATGGCCTTTGGTGCCAGTCATACAATTATAGGGGGAGACTTTAATTGTATTATGGATCCGGAAATAGATAGGATTCCCAAGAGTTCTGCCAGAGTATCTCCCAGATCTAGACAATTGGCGGATCTGAACAAAGAATTAGGATTGGTAGACGTATGGAGATGTCTTCATCCACAGGGCAGAGATTTTTCTTTCTACTCTAATCCACATAAATGTCATACCAGAATTGATATGTTTTTGCCCCCTCGATTTTTTTAAAATTCCATATCATCCTGTAAAATAGGTACTATAGCAATTTCCGACCACGCCGCTGTACATATGGAAACTAAGGCGATGAACAATGGGACATCCGCTCGGCATTGGCGTATGGACCCCTTCCTGATGAAAGATAGCAAATTTGTAAAGTACATCTCCCAAGAATTTAAAACTTTTTTAGAAATTAATTCAGGTACGGCTAGCAACCCATCAATGATGTGGGAGACCATCAAAGCTTATGCACGAGGTTTGATCATCTCCTACTCAGTGACCCAGAAAAAATTGAAGGGAGGGCAACAGCGTCTGCTCGAAGCTCGCTTAAAAGCAGCTGAAACAGCATTCGCTGATAGACCTTCTATTATAAAATTGCAAAGGATTACGGCTCTTAGGACAGCTCTAAACACTCCGCTTACTCAAACGGCTAAGAGGGAAACATTATTTGCAAAACAAAGCTTATATGAATATGGCGACAAACTGGGTAGACACTTAACAATTCTTGCAAAGAAAAAGAAGGCCCCTCAGACTATTACATCTATCAAAGAAAGTACAGGTATTTTGACTCATGATCATAAAAAGATTAATGCGATCTTTAGAGAATTTTATTCTGAATTATATAAATCGCAGGATTGTGAAAATAGGACTAGGAGGATGCAGTCATTTTTTAAAAAGTTGACCTTTCCAGGCTTAACTCTGGACAGGTATCGGACCTAAATGGTCCTCTAACAGTCCAAGAAATACTTGATGCAATTAGGCAACTTCAGAGCGTAAAGGCACAGGGCCCAAATGGTTTTCAAGCTGAGTTCTATAAAGAATTTACAGAAATATTGGCTGGCCCACTTATGGACATGTATAACTATGCATATAGTCAGGGCTGTCTCCCGCCTTCGCTGAAAGAGGCAAATATCTCTCTTATCCTTAAAAAAGGAAAAGATCCAGAAGACTGTACGTCATATAGACCAATATACTTGCTAAATATAGATTTTAAAATCCTCTCTAAAATGTTAGCATTGAGACTAGAAAGGGCACTACCACATATTATAAAGGAGGATCACACGGGATTTATTAAGGGCTGTAGATCATCCAATAATATTAGAAGGGCTTTGAATATGATTCAACCTTGTCATCAGGGAAAGATACCAGGAGTAGTAGTTTCATTAGATGCGGAAAAGGCATTCGATAGGGTTGAATGGTCATATTTGTTTTACACATTGGAAAGGTTTGGCGTTGGACAGGTGTTTACCAAATGGGTCTCAACACTGTATAGTGATCCCAAAGGAGTTGTGGTTACCGATGGATAAGGTTTGGATAGCTTCAGTGTGGGTAGGGGCTGCCGTCAGGGATGTCCTCTCTCGCCATTGTTATTTACGCTAATAATTGAACCACTAGCAGAAGCTATACGGGCTGATGCTAATATAACGGCCCCGAGGATTGGTACAGGTAAACACAAAATTACCCTGTATGCAGATGATGTTCTTTTATTCCTCAGTAATCCTCTGATGTCCGTACCTCGCTTAATCCAAGTTATTAATACATTTCGTGCATTCTCAGGCTATAACATTAATTTTTCAAAATCGGAGGCTATGCCAATGGGTGGCCTGGCTATGACACCCCACTTAGTAGACGGATCCCTTTTTCCCTTTTGTTGGTCCCTGGAGGGCTTCTTATATTTAGGCATTTTTATTACTCCAGTATTTGGACAGTTGTATAAGGCTAATTTAGTGCAATTACTGGAAAGGATTAGGCAGGACCTCCAGCGATGGGGAGATCTTCCAATTTCCTGTTTGGGTAAAATAGCACTAATTAAAATGAATGTTCTGCCCCGTCTCCTATATCCTATGAAAATGCTTCCGGTGATGCTGCCCAGGATGGCTCTACGTAAATTATATGGCTGGCTGGGTTCCTTTATCTGGAATCATAGATGGCCCCTCATTAAGCTGAAGAAGCTAAGCTTCCACAGGCAAGGGGAGGACTGGACTTCCCAGACTTTAGTCAATATCAGTTAAGTTCCCTATTAAGTTACATAACTGATTGGGTCTTGTCTGATCCACAATCAATCTGGCTAGACATCGAGGCCTCTCAAGTAAAATACCCACTTATTAACCTCTTATTTTCAGACAAGAGGAAAATCATTACAGATCACTGTAAAAACCCCATAATACTAAACACAATTAAGGCTTGGAAGATAATGCGGCAAAGTGAGGGTAATTTACATAAAACATCCCCCTATGCACCGATAATAGGAGCATGGGGATTCCAACCGGGGTTTACACATGCCACTTTTAAACTCTGGAGATCCAGGGGTATCTCATGTTTAGGGGACCTATTTAAACTTGGGGTCCTGATGTCTTTTGAACAGCTGCGTCAGAAATTCGGATTACCTAATGGAGACCTCTTTCGATACTTTCAAATTCGAGATTATATACAGAAGAAGACTACGTTATTAGATAGTCTTTATAAATCAGATAGAGAATATAATGTCCTACGATCAGTGGGGGCATCCTCCGTCAGTACTATTCATCACTTACTACATGATGAAGTATCGGGAGATATGGACAATCTGCTTAAAACATGGGATCAGGATTAGGGACTAGAAATTTCTATAGAAATGTGGAATGATATTTGGGAAAATGCTAGAAGAATTACTATCTGTAACAGAACCCAGGCTATCCAGCTGAAGATACTTCATAGGGCCCATATAGCACCGGTTCGATTGGCAAAATTTAAGGCAGGAGCATCTCCAATGTGTCCCAAATGCAAAATGGAGGTGCGCACTCTTGTACATTGCCTATGGACTTGTCATAAGATCCGTAGATATTGGACTAAAGTAGCAAGTACCCTGACAGAAATTTTAGGAAATTAGAGTGGACCTTTTTTTCTCTCCTTTTGGGCTTTTCGAACTTTCCCTCCCTGGATATGCACGGGAAGAGAGTATTTTCTACTCTCTTTCTGTGCAAGGAAAAATATTTTGGTGAACTGGGTGGCTGAGGGCCCCCCTGGACGTTCAAATTGGCACAGATTAATTATGGAATGTATTCCCCTTGACGTCCTTACAAATATGGTACACCAAAAGACTGAATTATTTTATAAAATATGTCAGCCCTTCTTGAATTGCATAAGTACAGATATTTCGGCTATCCTAACAAGGGCTTTTATTTAATGGAGATTACAAACCTGGCTGCTCCGGGGCCCCTTCGGAGGGGAATCCCACACGAATATGGGTTTTATTACATTTGATGTTGATACATTCCGAGCATGTAAGAGACTTAAATATACACTCTGGTTATTTGTAGGTTAGATTAGTAGAAAGTTGAGTTTTGTTTTTCTTTCTATTTCGGTATTTTTTTTTCTTTTCCTTTGTTAAATTTTGGCTATTGTATATTTGATTTAATTGTATATCAATGTTTGTATTTGAGAGTTTTGTTTATTTTTGTAAACTTGTAAGAATGTTAAATTTCTAATAAAAATATCTTTAAAAAAAAGAATAGCCCCATATTTATTCACTTGCCAAATGTTGGCCCATTCACCAAACCTATCCATATAGTTTTTAAATCTCATCCATCATCATTCCGAAGTAATTTCCCACCGATGTTAATGTCGTCTGAAAATGTGGTATCGTATTTTCTATCCAATAAATCGAGTACAGCAATACTACGAATTGCAAATTGTTGAAGTATGAGAAGACACATTGAACTGAAATCAATGGCACCTCACAATTTGCATTTGCCAAAAGAAAAAGACAAATTTATTCCATCTGATTTCATTTTGTTGATTCACTAATCCTTCATCCAAGGTAATAAATTACTCCTAACCCGATGCTGTCTGATCTTACCACTTACTCTTTGGAGAAGCGACATATCCAGTGCTTTCTGGAAGACCAGATATATTCCATCTCCAGGATCCCCAGGATCCACCTCGTTTGTCACATCTTTAAGTAACTCAAGCAAATACTTCAAACTCGATTTATCCTTTGTAAAACCATGTTCACTCCGATGGATTGAGGTTTAACTTTGGAAATGTCCTCAACGATGGATTCTAATAATTGTCTTAAATTACAACTGATTATCGTTATGTTTTACTCCCTAATGTATACAGTTGTTATAAGTTCTTCCCTTTCGAAACCCTTTACGTTTTCTTTGATTTCCTGTTTAATGGGCAAAAGGTTTTAAGAGATCTGCTCCAATTGCTGTGTTAGAGCCATATGTGGTTGAATGGACACATCATCCTGCTATTGTACAATATTGATGGGCTGACGTCTTTCTGGTAAGCCCATGTTGTGGTCTCCAAGGCAAGAATGACCTCCTCCTGTTGATGTATTAGAGGTTTGGGGGATTATGGAATCTTCCCATTGCTGTGTAACATTTTGAGGGGATGATGTGTCTTCTCATACTTCTCCATAACAGGTTAAGATACTGAACAGCCTCCTCATGTAAATCAGAGATGGGACCGAGCGAGTGATTGGTCTTCTCTTGTTTCCATACAACAGACACACGTCTGAATTACCTCTTCCTTTCTCAGATTTTTTTTATCATTAACCACTTCCTTGCAATAAGCTCGGTGGGTCTGAATGGCCAGTGTAACAATCTCCAGTCACTATGTGAACTTTTCCAGTTCCTATGTTACAGACTTGAGGAGTCTGAATGGGCTGATCATGTTGCTGTGCAACAGGATACTGGTGCAGCATGGCCTAATCTGGGTCCAGTGTTATAGGGTCTAGTGGCTGATTGGCCTCCTCCTGTAACTGTATAGCAGGCTCCAGGGTCTGAATAACCCCGTCCTGCCTTGGTGTAACAGGGTCGAAGGCCTGAATTTCCTCCTGTTGTTCCTGTGCAACAGGCTAGAGAACGGAATGGATTCCTCCACTATCTGTGTAATTTGTTTTACTTGTTGAGCACTGAGCTCGAGATCAGGTTATTTAGGAATTGGTATTGAGTGATCAGAAGAGCTAACTGAAAAATTTGCTGTAAAGGACCTTTTGGGAACAGTGACCACAATGTATTGATTTTCTTTTATGCTGATTGAGTACACGACAGTTTTTGTTGTAACCGTTATAAATCTGAGTCATGCAAGCCCTGAAGGTGTGAGGAGAAAGTGGGTACTACAAATTCTGGAGATCAGAGTCGAAGAGTGTAGTGCTGGAAAAGCACACTCAGGCAGCATACTAAGAACAGATAAATCGATGTTTCGGGAATAAGCCTTTTATCAGGAATGAAGCTTATGGGTCAAGGGGGCCGAGAGATAAATGAAAAGGGGGTGCGGCAGGGGGGAGGTAGCTGGGAATGCGATAGGTAGTTGAAGTTGGCGTTGAAAGTGATAGATGATGAAGGGAGGCAGAACACCTCACTACCGCATCCATTCAACACAATGTGGTCTTCTTTCCATTGGCGATACAGGAGGTCAACTTGTGGATCATTTCAGAGAACATCTCTGGGACAGCCACATTAAACAACTCCATCGCCTTGTGGCTGAGCACTTTAACTCCCCTTCCCACTCTGCCAAGGACATGAGGCTCCTAGACGTGCTCCATCGCCAAACACGAGCCACCAGAAGACTGGAGGAAGAAAGCCATGTCTTCTGCCTTGGGACCCTCCAACCACAGGGGATCACAGTGGATTTCCCTATTTCCCCATTTTCCTTAATCCCACCTTATCCCACTCCAACCTTCCAAGTCAGCACCGCCCTTTTGAACGTTCCTATGTGTCCACCTTCCTTGCTATGAATCTGGTCCACCCTCCTCTCCGACTATCACTTTCAACCCCACCTTCATCTACCTACTAGATGAACGGAGGCAGCTTAGAAAAATGCCAAGTGTTGCAGTAAGCCAGTGCATTCAGAGAAATATAGGCCCCAGCATAGGATGACCGAAAGAACTGAGAAGAAAATCAAAAAGCAAAAAAGCGTGCAAACGAAAGAAACACATAAAGAATGCTAAAGAGCGTCTATCAATGTATGAAAAAAAATAAGAACAAGGTCAAATGTGGAACAGTTGGTGTGCATTCAGGATAATTTATTGCAGAGAACAAAGAAATCGCAGGGTAAAGAAACAGTGACTTTGTGTCTATCTTCATGGAAGAATGTCCAGAAATTCTGGCAAAAATACCAAATGACCATGGGACTTGTGTAAGTAACGTCTAAGGTCATTCTTATCAATGTAGAGGTCATCTTTGAGAAGAAAGCTGGATTGAGTATTTATAAATCTGACCGACCAGATGTACTTCAAAAAAAGGATTTCAGAGGAAGCAGCAATAGACATGTTGATTGCATCGCGGATTTTCACTTTATTTTCCGACACATTCCCGAAAGGCATTTAGCCAATCTGGATAAGGCAAATGTTACAAATATTATCCAACAGTTTAAGAAAAGGATGAAGATGGAGAGTGGTGAACTACAGACCAGTAACTTGTCATCCGCGTTCGGGTGTCTGTTGGACTCATTTACAAAGAACATGCTACTAGATAGTTAGAAGGTAATAACATAACTGGGGAGTATGATAATGTATCGATGAAAGGAAAGGCAGAAGTGGCAAACTTTTTTGGAATGATTTGAAGATGATTCTTGGAGACATGGGCAATGAAGAACCAATGGTTAAAGTGGAGTTGGATATTCAGGAGCTCTTTTTTAAGAACTCACAGAGTAAGCTCATAAAAAAAGTTAAAGCGAGAGGTATTGGGAAGAACATATGCAAATGGGTACGTAAAAATTAGGTTTATATTCATGTGAATGTAAGTAGAATATAGAGGATGTAGTGAACCAGTTGCATCGAATGTTGGTGAGTCTAACCTTAGAGTATTGTGTATTGTTCGGAATCCCAATCTCAGAAAGAATATGCTGACTATAGAGGAACTGCAAAAGGTATCAGACAGATTAATCCCTACAATGATTATTCAGATCAATCCCTAAAATGGCAAGATTGTCTGATGTGGAAACTCACCCTGTGATTTCGAGTTTCAAAACATGAGAGATGTTTGCAGTGCAACTTAGAAACCTAGCGGGTAGTGAATAACAGAGGGACATGGAGAAGTACAAGTCGGCGATATCAGGAAGAATCCCACGATATTCTACATGGACAAGTAGAACAGAATAATCAGCAAACAGTTAGTGTCCATTAGAAACCAAAGGGGCAATCTATGTGTCAAGCTGGAGAACATTGATGGATTGTTACGTGAGACCTTCACGTCTATTTTACTTGGGAGAAGAAGGAGGCAGGTACAGAATTCAAAAAGATGGACTGGAAAACTCTTGAACAGATTGATGTAAAATATGGCAGGGATTTGAGGTTTTGTTCTGTAAATTTGGACCAATCTCCATGTCTGAATGAGTTGTATTACAGGCGGCTGTTGGGATCAAATGAGGAAAGACCCTAACTGAATATTTTAATTAGGATCTGACCATAGGGGATGTGCCAGAGAACTGAAGAACTGCTAATACGGTTCCATTTCACCATAAGGGTGGGAGAGATAGACCAGGGAACTATAGACGAGCGAATATTAGATCACTGTTAAGGAAACTACTGGAGAAAATAGGGAAGGAGACAGTTGAACTCCAATCAGAGTCACGAGGTTTGATCAGGGATAATCATCGTAACTTTATCAGAAGGAAGTCACATCCAAAGGATTTGATTGAATTAGTTTGAGGAGGTCGATTGTTTAGTTTTGTAGGAAGGCCTTTGACAAATTACCACCTGGGAAATTGAAAAATAAAGTGAAATCTCACAATATGAAGGAAAACTTGACAAGTTACAACGAAAATTGTCTTAGTAGCAGGAGACAGAGGGTGGTGGGAGAAGGCTGTTTGTGTGACTGGAGACCAGTGTCCCCGGGTGTACCACTGGGATCAGTGTTGTGCCCCTTATTGTTTGTGTTATTCATAAATTAATATAGATGTGAATGTGGAGGGGGCTGGGTGGAGAGTAGAGTAGGTGTGATAAGTAAGTGTATGTTTGACATAAAGATTGGCTGGGTGGCTAGCAGTGAGGAAGAAGGCCTTAATTTACAGGAAGATGCAGATGGAATGATCAGATTGGCAGATCAATGGCAGATAGAATGTAACCCTGATAAATATGAGGTGACGGACTTTGGGAGAGGGAACTAGGCAGGGGAGGACTCAATGAATGACAGCACACTGGGAATCTCAGAGTGTGCTTTTGCACATGTCCTGAATGTGACTGGACAGGTTAATGGACTAGTTAAGAGTTGGACCTTGGGTGTTGTATTTCCTAATCAGGGCGTAGATTATAGGAGCTATACAGGGCTTTGGTTCGGCCAAAATGGAGTACTTTATGTAGTTCTGGGAGAAACATTACTGGATGGATGTGATTGTACTGGATAGGGTGCAGAGGTGATTCACCAGGATGTTTCCTGTGATGGAGCATATAAGCCATGGAGAGAGGCTGGATAAGCTCAGATTGTTTACTTTGGAGCAGAGAAAGCTGAGTCGTCCGTGATTCAGAAGGATAAGATTATTAGCGACACGGACAGGGTGGATAGACAGTAGCTGTTCCTTTTTCTCAGAGGGTCAAGAACAAAGGAGCACACGTTTAAAGCGAAAAGTTTGAGGTTCACAGAGGATTTAAACTTTCTTTTCACCTAAAGGGTTTCCGATTCTGGGATTACTTCCAGAGAGGGGAATTATCACGGGTAAACTCACAATCATTAAAAAGTATTTGGACGAGCACTTGGAAGTGTCATAACATTCCCGGCTATGGGCCTGCTGTTGGAAAGTGGGACTAATATAGATGGTGCTGTACTTCTGTTAGCACAGAGTCTATGCTCCTGTGAGTGTATGGTGTGGAAGGTCAATTATTGAGCAGTTTAAGGCAGGAATTGATGAGTTTGAGAAGAGTACATTCATGAGGGCTATAAGAGTGAACTGTAATAACTTATTAAATCATGTCAATGTGAGAAATATGAGAAAACAAGTGAAGTTTCCTTACAATCTGAAACCAGAGAATGGAGAATGGGGAACAGGGAAATGGCAGAACTATGAAGCCACTTCACACAACTTTCAAACAATACAAGGAAAACCAAGTCTGGTGTGGGAAAATGATAGAGTACATGGAACACAGAACATAGTAAGTAAATGGTTTAGGAGAAATTATTGGATCTGAAAGTAATGGTCATTGACAACACTAACCTAGATTTCTGAAATGGGAATTAAGTTTGAGAAACAGACTGGGAGACAAATGAAAGAGAAGCAATAGATGTTAAACATTTTGAATTTTAGAAAAGGTTTGGTACAGCTCCAAGCCCAGTTTGCAAAATCAAATCTGAGTGGATTGGGGCGAATATATGGACATGTTTCTGGAATGGGACAGCTGGCAGGAAACAGTGAATAGACATAAACAGACTCGTCAAACAACAGCCTGACATTGTATGTAAGGTATGATTCTGTAAGGTATAAGTCCTTCCACAACTAGTCAAGAAACATTGGGTACAATTAAACAATTCACTAGAGAAAGAGATTCCTCAAATAACCCCTTCCTCCATGATGGAAGAGCCCAGCACTTCACTGGATAAGATAAGACTGATTCATTCGTAAAAATCCTCAGTCAGAAATACTAAGTGGATGATCCATTTCAGACTATGTCCCATACTCCCGATCACCTTCCCCGGAAAGTGTCGGCACATTGAGATATATTTGGAAGGGAATTGCTCTTGGAGTCCTCAACAGTAACTCCGTATCCCATGAAGTCTCATGGCATTAGTTTACACATGGGAGAGGAAACCTCCTGCTGATTACCATGTACCGACCTCTCTCAACTGATAAATAAGTACTCCTCCTGGGGGTAGCATGGATGCAAGATGTACTCTGGGTGGGGGATTTCAATGTTGGCTTCCAAGAGTATCTCAGCTACAGCATTACTGATCGAGCTGGCCGGGTCCTAAAGGATACAACTGTTGGAGTGGGTCTACGGCAGGAACCAACAAGAGGAAAATACATACTTGACCACAGCCTTACTAATCTGCCAGTTGCAGAAGTATCTGTCAATGTCGGTAAGAGCAGCCACTGCATAGTCATTGTGGAGACAAAGTCACACCTGCACATTGAGAATAACCTCCATCAATTTGGGTGGTACTATCATTGTGCCAAATAGGGCAGACTTCAAACAGATCTAGCAGCTCAAATCTGGGTGTCTATAATGTGCTGTGGGTCATCTATAGAAGCGGAAGTGTACAGCCACACACCCTCATGGCCTGGCATATCCCCCTCACAACAATTACCATCAAGCCAGAGGATCAACATTGGTTCAATTGAGTGTGCAGGATGGCAGGAGCAACACCGGGCATACCTGACAATGAGCTGTCAGCCTGGTGAAGCCACCAAACCGGACAATGTGTGTGCAAACAGCATAAGCAGTAAGTGATAAATAGAGCTAAGTGATCCCCCAAGCAAAGGATCAGATCTAAGCTCTGCAGTCCTTCCACACCTTGTCAAGAAACGTTGGGGACAATTAAACAATTGAATGGAGGAAGAGATTCCACAAATAACGCCTTCCTCCATGATGGAAGAGCCCAGCACTTCAGTGTATAAGATAAGGCTGATGCACTCGTAACAACCTTCAGTCAGAAGTGCTGAGTGGATGATCCATTTCAGCCTCCTCCAGTGGTCCTCAGCCATTCAGTTACCAGTCATCAACCAATTCGATTCAGTCCACGTGATATCCAGAAACGGTTGGAGATACTGGATTCTCCATAGGGTCCATAATCTGACAACATTCTGGCTATAGTACTGAAAACTTGTACTGTAGAACTTGCCACTCCCCCAGCCAAAATGTTTCAATAAAGTTACAACAATGACATTTACCTGATTATGTGGAAAATTACCCCAAGTATCTCCTGTATATAAAAAACATAACAAATCCAATCGGACCAATTACTACTCCATCAGTCTACTCTCGATCATCAGTAATGTGGTGGAAGGTGTCAGTGTTTTTAAGCAATACTTGCTCAGCAATACCCTAGTCAATGAGGCCCAGGTTGGGCTCCTGCAGGGTTACTCAGCTCCTGACCTCATTATCTTGGTTCAAACATGGACAAAAGAGCTGAATTCCAGAGGTGGGGTGAGAGCGATAGCCCTTTAAAACAAGGTTGCCTTCGACCAAGTGTGGTATCAAGGGGCCTTAGCAACATTGGAATCAATGGGTATCAGAGGCAAAATCCCCGCTGATTAGAATTGTACCTGACACGTAGGAAGATGGTCATGATAGATGAGGGTCAGTCAACTCAGCTCCATGTCTGTAGGAGTCCCTCGAGCAGTGAATAGAAACTTCTTCAGGGCTGCTTCATCAATGACCTTCCCTCCGTGTTAAGGTCAGAAGTGGGCGTGTTCACCAATGATTGTACAATGTTCTGCAACATTTGTGGCTCCTCAGATACTGAAGCAGTCCATGTTCAAACGTAACAAGTTCTGGACAGTATCCAGGCTGAAAAGTGGCAAGTAATATTCAGTCCTCACAAATGCCAGATCATGACCATCACCAATAAAATACAATCTAACCTGCCCCTTGGCATTCAATGGTGTTACTATCACTGAATCTCCCAGTATCAAATTCCTGGTGGGTAATCATTTCTCAGAAACTCACTCATCTAGCCACATGAACACTGTAACTAGAAGAGCAAGTCCGAAGCTAGGAATACTGCAGCGAGTAACTCACATCCTGACTTCCAAACGTCTGTCCATCATCTACAATGCATAAGTCAGAAGCGCGATAGAAGACTCCCAATTTGCCTGAATGAGTGCAGCCCAAACAACACACAAGAAGCTTTCAACCATCCACGACAAAGCAGCCAGTTTGACTGTCCCTTCATCCACAATGCTCCACCATCAACGCTCAGCAGCAGCAGTGTTTTACTATCCACATGCTGCAAAGAAATGATTCGCCAAAGATACTCAGAAACCATATTTCTAATTCATGACCACTTCTATCTAGAAGGACAAGGGCTACAGATGTATGGAAATACCATCATCTTCAGGTTCCCTCCAAGCCTTTCACCATCCTGAATTGGAAATATATCACAGCTCCTTCACAGTTGCTGGGTCAGAATCCTGGAATTCCATTCCTAATGGCATTGGAGGTCAACCACAGCAAGACTGCAGCGTTGAACAAGGCAGCTTACCATCACCTTCTCAAGGGCAATTAGGGACAGGCAATAAATGCTGGCCCAGCCAGTGACACACAGATTCACGAAATAAATAAATAGAAATTAACAGAGGACAGTTGCTGAGGTGTCACAGGGATCGTCCTTGGGGCCCAGCTATTCACAATGCCCTTTAAACATTTGGTTGCTGGAATCAGATGTAATACATCCCAGCCTGCTGACAGCACTAACGGATGTGGGATTGTGTGTGTGTGCGGAGGATGTAAAAAAGCACCAAGAAGACTAAGACAAGTGGAATGAATGGATAAATACGTGAGAGATAGAGAACTATGTGGATAGAGGTGACGGTGCGCCCTTTGGTGGAAACGATAAATTGTCAGCCTACCATGTGAAAAGGATTGGTGGAAACACGTTGATTTACAAAGGAACATATGCTCCTTTTTGTCGTTTCCTTCTGCATCAACCTCTGAGGTCCCTGCAGCGCAGTGAGTTCTGTAATCAGAAGTCAATACTGGGCATGGCCTTGACACGCTGACCAGAGTATATACAACCAGCAAGTGGGGAACTGCAACACGGAAAAGAATCTGCATCTCCTTGTACACCAGTCGCTGACAGCAATATTGCAGAAACAGAAAGCAGTGGGGAAGATAAATGGTGTGTTGACCTTCATTTCAGGGGGATGTGAGTCCAGGAGAGAGGGTGTCTTACTGCAGCTGTACAGGCCTTTGGAGACATCCCATCTCGAGCATTGTGTAGTATTGTGTGCAGGCTTGGTCTCCTTACCTAATAAAGGAACAACCTGACATTGAGGGAGTGCAGTGAAGGATGACCAGGCCGATCTCTGGGATGACAGGCTTGTTGTGGGTGCAGAGTTCGGGGCAACTGGGCCTGTGTTCCATGGGGTTTAGAAAAATGAGTGGAGATCTCAGTGAGATGTATAAAACTCAGCCAGCGTGAGACAGATTAAAAGCAGGGATGATATTCCCCTGACTGGGATGACTAAAACAATGGTACACAGTATTAGGTACAGGCAGGTCACACTGCATTGAGATGATAATAAATGTCTGCACTCACTGACTGATGACCCTGGGGAATTTGCTCGCATGCGGAAACCAAGACACTGATTATAAGTAAGGATTCAGAGACAGTAAAGGGATGGTGGGAGAGCAGGAGTACGGTGTGAAAGTGAAGGGCCAACCATCATTACATGGAATTGGTTAGCAAACTCAATGGACCAAACGTACTACTGCATTTCCTATTTTATAGTTTCACAAGGTTACTCACATTAACGGATATGTATATCGTGTGAGGTAAGTGCATCGAGGAGTTTTTTTTCCCATAAACTAGAATGGGGAGGCTCAATGTGCTGTATGACCTACTCCTTTCCCGCTGTTTCTGTGCAGTCAGTGGGAAAGCTCAGTAAATGTTGTCACAAGCTCTCAGATGTTAGGAAGGGGGTCTCTGCAGGGTCGACAGGACTGTGTTCCCATTCCGTTTTCCAACACTGAGGCTGAGGCCGGGTGTTCTGTCCGGTTTCATCCTTTCAGACCTCGGAGTAATTTGATACAAATGAGTGCCTTGATTGGCCGTTTCAGAGACCATTGAAATGTTTATCACATGTCAGGGTCTTCGGAGTCAGTTTTAGGCCAGCCCAGGAAAACACGGGAGATTCACTTCCTAAAAGTACATTGGAGAAGGAAGTTTTATTTTCAATCCATATTGACTTCAAGGTCACTGTTACTGACACCAGATTTTAGATCTCGCTATTTTATTAATTGTCTTTAACTTCCACCTGCTGTCAGAGGATTATCCTGGTCTGGATTAGTAATCCAGTGACATTTCCACAACAGCACCATCTCCACATGGGGACCTGTCAGAGACAACACTGAGCAGGGTATTTCTGTGCTGTTTGACAGCTCTGTCAAAAAGAACTCCCACCAATCTGACTGTCGTGATGGGACGAGGGTGTGGTAAATGATCAGAATGTAATTATTCTTGTTTTAGGGAACGGGATTTTGCTGAGTAATTTTCAACATTGCCAGGGAGATATCAGAGTTGGAGCTGGAATAAAGCAGCTTCCCCAGGGACACGTCTTGTTGTGCAGCACAAGGCTTCAGTCCTATAGCAGGAATGGTGTCTGGGCCCATTGCCTGTGTCATATCTACTGTCTTCAGCTGTTTCTTCATGTCACGTGCAGCGAATCAAATTAGTTGAAGAATGGCATCTTGATTTTGTGGGCATCATGGCGAGGGTGAGGATTATCATCGACTCAAAACTTCTGACAGAGGATAGTGCAGATAAAATATCCTGCTCTTTTACACTGATGTGCAGGTCTGTTCCATTATTTAGGATGGGGATGTTTGTGGAGCCCTCTCCTCCAGCCATTTGTTTAATCGTCCATCACCATTTATAACTGAATGTGGCAGGACTGCAGGGCTTCGATCAGATCTGTTGGTCAAGTCTGGTAGCTTTAATGAGTTAGCATCAGGTTAAGGTTCATGTGATTCAGACTCTGACATGTTCACCCACACTCGTCACTGAGCCATAGATGGTGTTGATGGTCATGGCAGACTGAGGTGTTATCTTGGCAAATAGTTACTGATTGTGGTTGAATGCAGGTCTGCTTCTCCAGCTGCTGTGGTCTACAGCACGACATGAATACGCAGTTTCCAGCTGCAATATCTGCAATGCAATTCTGCTGTCTGTTCCCCAATTCTCACTGAGACCAATTCTCCCATCAGCCCTGTACTCAGTGACCTAACCTGATTTCTGATGTTGAAATACTTCAATTTTCAAACTCTCATTCTGCTGAGGGTCTGTATCCACGGGTCTTGCCTCCAATCTGGCACATTCTGCAAAAACGTTTAACTGATCTTAATTCAAATGTTTAATTCACGTGAATCTTTTTTCCTTGGGTAATGCCATCTTCTGTGTTTAAAGTGATTGTTTTTCCTCTGTTTCTTTCCCTGATAATGATTAAGAGCTCTGTAGTGTCAGTGATGCCAGAGTTATGTAGTTTCAGAGCCAATGAATTCTCTGGATTCCCAATCAATTTCACCACATTGTATGTTTTCTCTTTTAGTTTGATGCCTTGTCACTCATGGCTGCCTTGTCCTCCCATGAGTATATTTCAAGTTCTTGGGGTTGCATTTCTGGTATTATCTTCTAAATTATCCCCACAAAATCCTGCTATTGCTGTTCCACGGTCTTTCCTGCTCAGCTCCCCTTCCAATTAACTCTGGCCAGCTCCTCCCACATGTCTTTGTAGTTACATTCCTCAATTATAATCACATTACATCTTGAAGAGATGTAAACTGAAAGAAGGCATTTTGAGAATAATTGGTGGAATTCTTAACCAGATACAAAGGGAGAACGAGAGAGATATAGATATGGAGATGTGGAAAATGAGAAAACTACATTATCGAAAGAAGTAGATGAACATCCCCCAAAGTTTTGGCAATGCCTGTGTGCTGTGGTCCTTTGTACAGTGCATGTACAACAGAGTAATATGTTCAAATGCTGAGTCTGATGCCAGAATATTTATCTCCAATAATGTGACTAACACTAGCTTTGGAAAGAACCCAGCAGGTCAGTATATTGAAGACCGGGTAGAAAGGGGATTAACTGGAATAAGTTGGCGCACCAGATCCAAGAATTTGGAGCACACATCCTGGTAAGAATGAGAGATCAGAGTTGGGAATCCCAGAAAAGGGGGCAACATTGAGAGGATCAAATCATGTTTAAATATTATATCAATTTTATCCATCATATGCGACTTATCTGCACACACACATTGATTAAACAGTGTATATACAATATTTTTTCTACCATTGAAACTGTCCTGTTGTCGTGTTACGAGGATACATGAACACCAACTAGTCACCAAAAGACATGACGCACTATCACTATGTTCCATACATACAGACAAAGAAGGGCACCACTTTGACTGGGACAAAGCACACACACATACTAAGACACGCAAGGACCTTCTTAGAGGAATGGCATTCTAACCAGAAGTCCATCAATAAATTCATCAATGTAGATTCTGTCTACATTCTTTTGTTAAAATAACCGGAAATGACTTCACCCACTTTAAGAAACCAAGATCTATAAATAGAGAGGCGGGACATACCACCAGCACTTCAGCAGATACTCTCACTGATGATGTCACCTAGTCATGGTGATGAAACTTCTGAAAACATACCTTCAAGCTCAGCGAGCTAACTTATATACATATAAATTGTTACTTTTTTGTTTATTAGTTGAATTTAGGAGTTCTCCGTCGCTCACGTTTTGACAGATTATGATGTGAGGTGAGCTTTTCTGGGTATGTGGTTTTAATTAACAGAGGGGTTCGACATTGATGTCATGACAGTTTAGGGCCTTGCCGTATGAAACTTGGACCGACTTGAACAGATTGGAGATACAACAGGTCCCAGCAAATTCCAACTGATTGCAATTAGTGACTTTGAGCTTCAAATAAAATCAGTGGGAAAATTCGTTTAATTTTGTTACTTGTGGTTGTTGAAATGAAAATTGAGAGAAATGGCTTTTAACATTACTAGAAAGTTTCCCAAATTTTCCAAGGAAATTTAGAAAGACAGAATGAGGACATTTTATAGAATTAGCCAAAAGGTTGGAATTGGGTTTAACCAGGGAGAAAAGGGAAGCTGAAATTGTAATGGAGTTGGTCAAGCACTTTGGTGTATCAGAGAAATAGGCAACTGCAGTAGAGTTATAAAAACTTAAATTGCAAATGTGGCAACTGGAGTTAAAAGATAACTAGAGGGACGGAAACAGAGAGAGAAAAAAGAGAAAGAGAAGAGAAAGAAAGAGAGAGGGGATTTGAAAATCAGAAGTTGGGAATTAGGTAAGAAAGTTAAATTAACAGGATGGAGATGAAGGGAGAACGTAGGGACATATACAACTAGGTTAGTAACTTGCCATATTTCGGTGAGAAAAATGTCAAAAAATGTTTTATTTCATTTGAAAAAATGACTCGGCAGATGACGTGTCCAGTGAATTTGTTGTTAATGCTAGTTCAGACTAATCTGGTGAGCACAGCCAGTGAGGTATGTGCAGCGCTGTCAGATGAGGGATCAAGACATTATCAAGATGTCAAATTGGCTATTTTGATTAGTTATGAATTGGTACTAGAAGCATATAGACAGAAGTTCAGAAAAATAGAGACGGAACCAGGTCAGACTTACACTGAGTTTGAAATAATTAACCACAGTCATTTTGATAGGTAGGTAATGGCCTTAAAAATGGATAAGACCTGTGAGGCTTGAAGGAAGATTAATCAGCTGGAGAAGTTAAAGGACTCACTTCCAGAGATAGTAAGAATTCATGTGAATGAATAGAAAGTTCAAGGAGTAAGAAGCGCAGCAGAAATGGCAGGTAAATATGCGTTGCGGCATGTGATGAAATTTAGCTTCTGGCAGGAATTTCATCCTGTGGGGGATAGAAATTGAGAGAAGGGAAGATCACACATTACAAAACAAACAGTAGCTCACAATAGTTTACCACGGTTGAAGAAAGAAGCCCAAGGGGGTTGAAAGGTTGTGAAAGGCCTCAGGTGCTCTCACTATAAGGGAGTGGAACACATTATATTACAGTGCCGATGGTTTAAGAGGGGCACAGGGAAACACTTGTTATCACTGCAGTAAGATGGCACACCGTGCTGGGCGTTGAAGAAGACACTTTGGGGAAAGATGCAGTAGAAGAGGCTAACCCCCTGGCATTAGTGAAACTGGTAAAGGAGACCCCAAGTGCAGCCGAGGAGCTGCAGGAGATTGCACAGCCTAGGCAAGGGCTGGGTATGGAGGCAGTGCCTGATCTCTCTAAAGAATTCGCCTCTGTAGGTAAAGGTTACTCAGAAAGAACAGGGGGAGAAGGACAAGAACTTGTAATTTTGTGAGATAAGGGATCTGCTCGGTCTCTAATAGTTGAGAAGTGAGGCTCCGGAAAAGCACAACAGATCAGGCATTTTCCGAACAGCAGGACAATCGCATATCAGGCAGAACCCCATCGTCCGGAACGTAGTGGGGGGACAAGGGGGCTGGAAGATAAATATGAGAGTAGTAGCTGGGCTGGTGGGAGGGTCACTGGGAAGGCAATAAGAAGATGTAGGTAGGAGTGATAGTGATATGTCGGAGGGGAGGGTGGGATCGATAGGTGGAAAGGAAGATGGTCAGTAAGGGCAGTTCAAGAGGGCGGTGCTAGGTTGAACGGTTGGATCTGGGTGTGTTGGTGGAGGGGAGATTTGTAATTTGGTGAAGTCAACGTTGATGCTGTACAGTTTGAGGGTTCCAACTGTCCTACCACCGATAGGTGTCCTGTCACCTTCCTCTCCGATCTATCACTATCACACCCACCTGCATCTACTAATCGCCTTCCAAGCTCCCTTTCACCCAGTTCCACTCTCCACCCTCCCATTTATTTCTCAATTTCTTTCTCCCTCCCTTACGCCCCACTTTCCTGATGAAGGACGGATGCCTGAAACGTCAATGCTCCTGCCCCTCGGATGCTGCTGACATGATGGGCTTGTCCAGCGCCACACTTTTCAACTCTGATCTCCAGCATCTGCCGCACTCACTTTCTCTCACCCTCTAATAGTAAGAGTTGAAAGTTTTTTTCACTTTTTCTGGCATTATAATCAACAGCGTGATAACTTGTGGAATGGGGACAGAAATTAAGCATTCCCTTGTGTAACATCAGGTTGGAGTGCCAAATCAAGTTTGCGGAAGTAACAGTGACAGTGTGTAACAGAGCGTCAGTTCGAGGAATACAGTTTGTGCTTGGGAACGATTTAGCAGGAGGCAAGGTGGGAGAGGCTCCCCTTGTGGTGGAGAAGCCAAAGGAAGACTAGGGACTTGGTGAGTTAAAAGAAAATTTCCCAGGATATTCTCCAGACTGTGTAGTAACAAGATCCCTATGTCATAAGTTACAGCAGGAAGAAGAAATGAACTAAAAAGACAAATGAGTTGATGCTCAGTGCACTGACACCCTGTTTGATGTAATGGTGCAGGAAAAACCTGAACAAGTAGAGTATCAGGCAGGGGTGTTTAGTCCAGAAAGTCTAATGGACTTACAACAGATATATACACACACATACACATGCACATGCACACACCCAGAAAAGGAATCAGAATATATTGTTGAACGTTATTAAATTAAAAATAGAAACATAAAATTAAAATGGAGATCCTGATAGGTTACTGCAGAAGGAAAATGGGCCGAAGTGCACCAGACTGTGTTAGCAGTAATGTACAGTGTTACTGGTCGCACATAAACTCTCTGCAGGCGGTCACCTAGGTGTACAAAAGACTCAGGCTAAGGTACAGAAGCATTTCTAATGGCCTGGAATGCACAAGGACGCGGTTCATTTTTGTTGTACGTGACATACATACCAAATGGTAGGTAAGTTACAGGCAGTAATAATACCAGCACCTTTGTTGTCAATTCCTGCATTCGAAAAACCCTTCATGTGGGTTATGATTAATTGTGTAGCTCCCCTTTCTAAAGTAAAAGTGGAAACCAATATTTGCTGATCATAATGGATGCGTCTACAGATTTCCAGAGGCAATTCCATTATTGGAGTGTTAAGGCAAAAATAAGGGTGGAGTGATTGGTAGCTTTCTTTACTCGCTGTGGACTGCCTAGGGAGATTTAGTCAGACCAAGGGTCTCATTTTACTGCTCAGCTGTTTTAGGAAGTCATGGATATCTTAGGCATATAGCACTTCAAATCAAGTGCGTCCCATCCTGAATCCCAGGGAGCCTTGGAAAGTTAGCATCAGACACTGAGGGCCATGCATACAGCATACTGTCTGGATTACCCGATTGGTTGGGATAAAGGTGCCCCATTAAATCGTTTGGCATTAGAGATGCCCCAAATAAATCTACTCACTTTACTTCCTTTGATTTGATATTTGTACATGAAGTGAGAGGTCCTCAGAAATTAATTAAATATAAATTGACAGGACCAAAGTCACACAAGCCTCCAGTCTGAAAAATACCCCTCTTCCTTCAAGCCAATTGTGACGAGCTTCTTCTGTATCCCATGTGACCGACACTTACTAATCTGCCTACCAATCAGAATGTTATGAACACCTTGCTGAGGTCCATATTGACAATGTCTACAAAACTGCCTTCATCAATCTTCTTTGTCACCTCTTCAAGCCTCACAGGTCTTATCCATTTTTAAGGCCATTACCTACCTATCAAAATGACTGTGGTTAATTATTTCAAACTCAGTGTAAGTCTGACCTGGTTCCGTCTCTATTTTTCTGAACTTCTGTCTATATGCTTCTAGTACCAATTCATAACTAATCAAAATAGCCAATTTGACATCTTGATAATGTCTTGATCCCTCATCTGACAGCGCTGCACATACCTCACTGGCTGTGCTCACCAGATTAGTCTGAACTAGCATTAACAACAAATTCACTGGACACGTCATCTGCCGAGTCATTTTTTCAAATGAAATAAAACATTTTTTGACATTTTTCTCACCGAAATATGGCAAGTTACTAACCTAGTTGTATATGTCCCTACGTTCTCCCTTCATCTCCATCCTGTTAATTTAACTTTCTTACCTAATTCCCAACTTCTGATTTTCAAATCCCCTCTCTCTTTCTTTCTCTTCTCTTTCTCTTTTTTCTCTCTCTGTTTCCGTCCCTCTAGTTATCTTTTAACTCCAGTTGCCACATTTGCAATTTAAGTTTTTATAACTCTACTGCAGTTGCCTATTTCTCTGATACACCAAAGTGCTTGACCAACTCCATTACAATTTCAGCTTCCCTTTTCTCCCTGGTTAAACCCAATTCCAACCTTTTGGCTAATTCTATAAAATGTCCTCATTCTGTCTTTCTAAATTTCCTTGGAAAATTTGGGAAACTTTCTAGTAATGTTAAAAGCCATTTCTCTCAATTTTCATTTCAACAACCACAAGTAACAAAATTAAACGAATTTTCCCACTGATTTTATTTGAAGCTCAAAGTCACTAATTGCAATCAGTTGGAATTTGCTGGGACCTGTTGTATCTCCAATCTGTTCAAGTCGGTCCAAGTTTCATACGGCAAGGCCCTAAACTGTCATGACATCAATGTCGAACCCCTCTGTTAATTAAAACCACATACCCAGAAAAGCTCACCTCACATCATAATCTGTCAAAACGTGAGCGACGGAGAACTCCTAAATTCAACTAATAAACAAAAAAGTAACAATTTATATGTATATAAGTTAGCTCGCTGAGCTTGAAGGTATGTTTTCAGAAGTTTCATCACCATGACTAGGTGACATCATCAGTGAGAGTATCTGCTGAAGTGCTGGTGGTATGTCCCGCCTCTCTATTTATAGATCTTGGTTTCTTAAAGTGGGTGAAGTCATTTCCGGTTATTTTAACAAAAGAATGTAGACAGAATCTACATTGATGAATTTATTGATGGACTTCTGGTTAGAATGCCATTCCTCTAAGAAGGTCCTTGCGTGTCTTAGTATGTGTGTGTGCTTTGTCCCAGTCAAAGTGGTGCCCTTCTTTGTCTGTATGTATGGAACATAGTGATAGTGCGTCATGTCTTTTGGTGACTAGTTGGTGTTCATGTATCCTCGTAACACGACAACAGGACAGTTTCAATGGTAGAAAAAATATTGTATATACACTGTTTAATCAATGTGTGTGTGCAGATAAGTCGCATATGATGGATAAAATTGATATAATATTTAAACATGATTTGATCCTCTCAATGTTGCCCCCTTTTCTGGGATTCCCAACTCTGATCTCTCATTCTTACCAGGATGTGTGCTCCAAATTCTTGGATCTGGTGCGCCAACTTATTCCAGTTAATCCCCTTTCTACCCGGTCTTCAATATACTGACCTGCTGGGTTCTTTCCAAAGCTAGTGTTAGTCACATTATTGGAGATAAATATTCTGGCATCAGACTCAGCATTTGAACATATTACTCTGTTGTACATGCACTGTACAAAGGACCACAGCACACAGGCATTGCCAAAACTTTGGGGGATGTTCATCTACTTCTTTCGATAATGTAGTTTTCTCATTTTCCACATCTCCATATCTATATCTCTCTCGTTCTCCCTTTGTATCTGGTTAAGAATTCCACCAATTATTCTCAAAATGCCTTCTTTCAGTTTACATCTCTTCAAGATGTAATGTGATTATAATTGAGGAATGTAACTACAAAGACATGTGGGAGGAGCTGGCCAGAGTTAATTGGAAGGGGAGCTGAGCAGGAAAGACCGTGGAACAGCAATAGCAGGATTTTGTGGGGATAATTTAGAAGATAATACCAGAAATGCAACCCCAAGAACTTGAAATATACTCATGGGAGGACAAGGCAGCCATGAGTGACAAGGCATCAAACTAAAAGAGAAAACATACAATGTGGTGAAATTGATTGGGAATCCAGAGAATTCATTGGCTCTGAAACTACATAACTCTGGCATCACTGACACTACAGAGCTCTTAATCATTATCAGGGAAAGAAACAGAGGAAAAACAATCACTTTAAACACAGAAGATGGCATTACCCAAGGAAAAAAGATTCACGTGAATTAAACATTTGAATTAAGATCAGTTAAACGTTTTTGCAGAATGTGCCAGATTGGAGGCAAGACCCGTGGATACAGACCCTCAGCAGAATGAGAGTTTGAAAATTGAAGTATTTCAACATCAGAAATCAGGTTAGGTCACTGAGTACAGGGCTGATGGGAGAATTGGTCTCAGTGAGAATTGGGGAACAGACAGCAGAATTGCATTGCAGATATTGCAGCTGGAAACTGCGTATTCATGTCGTGCTGTAGACCACAGCAGCTGGAGAAGCAGACCTGCATTCAACCACAATCAGTAACTATTTGCCAAGATAACACCTCAGTCTGCCATGACCATCAACACCATCTATGGCTCAGTGACGAGTGTGGGTGAACATGTCAGAGTCTGAATCACATGAACCTTAACCTGATGCTAACTCATTAAAGCTACCAGACTTGACCAACAGATCTGATCGAAGCCCTGCAGTCCTGCCACATTCAGTTATAAATGGTGATGGACGATTAAACAAATGGCTGGAGGAGAGGGCTCCACAAACATCCCCATCCTAAATAATGGAACAGACCTGCACATCAGTGTAAAAGAGCAGGATATTTTATCTGCACTATCCTCTGTCAGAAGTTTTGAGTCGATGATAATCCTCACCCTCGCCATGATGCCCACAAAATCAAGATGCCATTCTTCAACTAATTTGATTCGCTGCACGTGACATGAAGAAACAGCTGAAGACAGTAGATATGACACAGGCAATGGGCCCAGACACCATTCCTGCTATAGGACTGAAGCCTTGTGCTGCACAACAAGACGTGTCCCTGGGGAAGCTGCTTTATTCCAGCTCCAACTCTGATATCTCCCTGGCAATGTTGAAAATTACTCAGCAAAATCCCGTTCCCTAAAACAAGAATAATTACATTCTGATCATTTACCACACCCTCGTCCCATCACGACAGTCAGATTGGTGGGAGTTCTTTTTGACAGAGCTGTCAAACAGCACAGAAATACCCTGCTCAGTGTTGTCTCTGACAGGTCCCCATGTGGAGATGGTGCTGTTGTGGAAATGTCACTGGATTACTAATCCAGACCAGGATAATCCTCTGACAGCAGGTGGAAGTTAAAGACAATTAATAAAATAGCGAGATCTAAAATCTGGTGTCAGTAACAGTGACCTTGAAGTCAATATGGATTGAAAATAAAACTTCCTTCTCCAATGTACTTTTAGGAAGTGAATCTCCCGTGTTTTCCTGGGCTGGCCTAAAACTGACTCCGAAGACCCTGACATGTGATAAACATTTCAATGGTCTCTGAAACGGCCAATCAAGGCACTCATTTGTATCAAATTACTCCGAGGTCTGAAAGGATGAAACCGGACAGAACACCCGGCCTCAGCCTCAGTGTTGGAAAACGGAATGGGAACACAGTCCTGTCGACCCTGCAGAGACCCCCTTCCTAACATCTGAGAGCTTGTGACAACATTTACTGAGCTTTCCCACTGACTGCACAGAAACAGCGGGAAAGGAGTAGGTCATACAGCACATTGAGCCTCCCCATTCTAGTTTATGGGGAAAAAAAACTCCTCGATGCACTTACCTCACACGATATACATATCCGTTAATGTGAGTAACCTTGTGAAACTATAAAATAGGAAATGCAGTAGTACGTTTGGTCCATTGAGTTTGCTAACCAATTCCATGTAATGATGGTTGGCCCTTCACTTTCACACCGTACTCCTGCTCTCCCACCATCCCTTTACTGTCTCTGAATCCTTACTTATAATCAGTGTCTTGGTTTCCGCATGCGAGCAAATTCCCCAGGGTCATCAGTCAGTGAGTGCAGACATTTATTATCATCTCAATGCAGTGTGACCTGCCTGTACCTAATACTGTGTACCATTGTTTTAGTCATCCCAGTCAGGGGAATATCATCCCTGCTTTTAATCTGTCTCACGCTGGCTGAGTTTTATACATCTCACTGAGATCTCCACTCATTTTTCTAAACCCCATGGAACACAGGCCCAGTTGCCCCGAACTCTGCACCCACAACAAGCCTGTCATCCCAGAGATCGGCCTGGTCATCCTTCACTGCACTCCCTCAATGTCAGGTTGTTCCTTTATTAGGTAAGGAGACCAAGCCTGCACACAATACTACACAATGCTCGAGATGGGATGTCTCCAAAGGCCTGTACAGCTGCAGTAAGACACCCTCTCTCCTGGACTCACATCCCCCTGAAATGAAGGTCAACACACCATTTATCTTCCCCACTGCTTTCTGTTTCTGCAATATTGCTGTCAGCGACTGGTGTACAAGGAGATGCAGATTCTTTTCCGTGTTGCAGTTCCCCACTTGCTGGTTGTATATACTCTGGTCAGCGTGTCAAGGCCATGCCCAGTATTGACTTCTGATTACAGAACTCACTGCGCTGCAGGGACCTCAGAGGTTGATGCAGAAGGAAACGACAAAAAGGAGCATATGTTCCTTTGTAAATCAACGTGTTTCCACCAATCCTTTTCACATGGTAGGCTGACAATTTATCGTTTCCACCAAAGGGCGCACCGTCACCTCTATCCACATAGTTCTCTATCTCTCACGTATTTATCCATTCATTCCACTTGTCTTAGTCTTCTTGGTGCTTTTTTACATCCTCCGCACACACACACAATCCCACATCCGTTAGTGCTGTCAGCAGGCTGGGATGTATTACATCTGATTCCAGCAACCAAATGTTTAAAGGGCATTGTGAATAGCTGGGCCCCAAGGACGATCCCTGTGACACCTCAGCAACTGTCCTCTGTTAATTTCTATTTATTTATTTCGTGAATCTGTGTGTCACTGGCTGGGCCAGCATTTATTGCCTGTCCCTAATTGCCCTTGAGAAGGTGATGGTAAGCTGCCTTGTTCAACGCTGCAGTCTTGCTGTGGTTGACCTCCAATGCCATTAGGAATGGAATTCCAGGATTCTGACCCAGCAACTGTGAAGGAGCTGTGATATATTTCCAATTCAGGATGGTGAAAGGCTTGGAGGGAACCTGAAGATGATGGTATTTCCATACATCTGTAGCCCTTGTCCTTCTAGATAGAAGTGGTCATGAATTAGAAATATGGTTTCTGAGTATCTTTGGCGAATCATTTCTTTGCAGCATGTGGATAGTAAAACACTGCTGCTGCTGAGCGTTGATGGTGGAGCATTGTGGATGAAGGGACAGTCAAACTGGCTGCTTTGTCGTGGATGGTTGAAAGCTTCTTGTGTGTTGTTTGGGCTGCACTCATTCAGGCAAATTGGGAGTCTTCTATCGCGCTTCTGACTTATGCATTGTAGATGATGGACAGACGTTTGGAAGTCAGGATGTGAGTTACTCGCTGCAGTATTCCTAGCTTCGGACTTGCTCTTCTAGTTACAGTGTTCATGTGGCTAGATGAGTGAGTTTCTGAGAAATGATTACCCACCAGGAATTTGATACTGGGAGATTCAGTGATAGTAACACCATTGAATGCCAAGGGGCAGGTTAGATTGTATTTTATTGGTGATGGTCATGATCTGGCATTTGTGAGGACTGAATATTACTTGCCACTTTTCAGCCTGGATACTGTCCAGAACTTGTTACGTTTGAACATGGACTGCTTCAGTATCTGAGGAGCCACAAATGTTGCAGAACATTGTACAATCATTGGTGAACACGCCCACTTCTGACCTTAACACGGAGGGAAGGTCATTGATGAAGCAGCCCTGAAGAAGTTTCTATTCACTGCTCGAGGGACTCCTACAGACATGGAGCTGAGTTGACTGACCCTCATCTATCATGACCATCTTCCTACGTGTCAGGTACAATTCTAATCAGCGGGGATTTTGCCTCTGATACCCATTGATTCCAATGTTGCTAAGGCCCCTTGATACCACACTTGGTCGAAGGCAACCTTGTTTTAAAGGGCTATCGCTCTCACCCCACCTCTGGAATTCAGCTCTTTTGTCCATGTTTGAACCAAGATAATGAGGTCAGGAGCTGAGTAACCCTGCAGGAGCCCAACCTGGGCCTCATTGACTAGGGTATTGCTGAGCAAGTATTGCTTAAAAACACTGACACCTTCCACCACATTACTGATGATCGAGAGTAGACTGATGGAGTAGTAATTGGTCCGATTGGATTTGTTATGTTTTTTATATACAGGAGATACTTGGGGTAATTTTCCACATAATCAGGTAAATGTCATTGTTGTAACTTTATTGAAACATTTTGGCTGGGGGAGTGGCAAGTTCTACAGTACAAGTTTTCAGTACTATAGCCAGAATGTTGTCAGATTATGGACCCTATGGAGAATCCAGTATCTCCAACCGTTTCTGGATATCACGTGGACTGAATCGAATTGGTTGATGACTGGTAACTGAATGGCTGAGGACCACTGGAGGAGGCTGAAATGGATCATCCACTCAGCACTTCTGACTGAAGGTTGTTACGAGTGCATCAGCCTTATCTTATACACTGAAGTGCTGGGCTCTTCCATCATGGAGGAAGGCGTTATTTGTGGAATCTCTTCCTCCATTCAATTGTTTAATTGTCCCCAACGTTTCTTGACAAGGTGTGGAAGGACTGCAGAGCTTAGATCTGATCCTTTGCTTGGGGGATCACTTAGCTCTATTTATCACTTACTGCTTATGCTGTTTGCACACACATTGTCCGGTTTGGTGGCTTCACCAGGCTGACAGCTCATTGTCAGGTATGCCCGGTGTTGCTCCTGCCATCCTGCACACTCAATTGAACCAATGTTGATCCTCTGGCTTGATGGTAATTGTTGTGAGGGGGATATGCCAGGCCATGAGGGTGTGTGGCTGTACACTTCCGCTTCTATAGATGACCCACAGCACATTATAGACACCCAGATTTGAGCTGCTAGATCTGTTTGAAGTCTGCCCTATTTGGCACAATGATAGTACCACCCAAATTGATGGAGGTTATTCTCAATGTGCAGGTGTGACTTTGTCTCCACAATGACTATGCAGTGGCTGCTCTTACCGACATTGACAGATACTTCTGCAACTGGCAGATTAGTAAGGCTGTGGTCAAGTATGTATTTTCCTCTTGTTGGTTCCTGCCGTAGACCCACTCCAACAGTTGTATCCTTTAGGACCCGGCCAGCTCGATCAGTAATGCTGTAGCTGAGATACTCTTGGAAGCCAACATTGAAATCCCCCACCCAGAGTACATCTTGCATCCATGCTACCCCCAGGAGGAGTACTTATTTATCAGTTGAGAGAGGTCGGTACATGGTAATCAGCAGGAGGTTTCCTCTCCCATGTGTAAACTAATGCCATGAGACTTCATGGGATACGGAGTTACTGTTGAGGACTCCAAGAGCAATTCCCTTCCAAATATATCTCAATGTGCCGACACTTTCCGGGGAAGGTGATCGGGAGTATGGGACATAGTCTGAAATGGATCATCCACTTAGTATTTCTGACTGAGGATTTTTACGAATGAATCAGTCTTATCTTATCCAGTGAAGTGCTGGGCTCTTCCATCATGGAGGAAGGGGTTATTTGAGGAATCTCTTTCTCTAGTGAATTGTTTAATTGTACCCAATGTTTCTTGACTAGTTGTGGAAGGACTTATACCTTACAGAATCATACCTTACATACAATGTCAGGCTGTTGTTTGACGAGTCTGTTTATGTCTATTCACTGTTTCCTGCCAGCTGTCCCATTCCAGAAACATGTCCATATATTCGCCCCAATCCACTCAGATTTGATTTTGCAAACTGGGCTTGGAGCTGTACCAAACCTTTTCTAAAATTCAAAATGTTTAACATCTATTGCTTCTCTTTCATTTGTCTCCCAGTCTGTTTCTCAAACTTAATTCCCATTTCAGAAATCTAGGTTAGTGTTGTCAATGACCATTACTTTCAGATCCAATAATTTCTCCTAAACCATTTACTTACTATGTTCTGTGTTCCATGTACTCTATCATTTTCCCACACCAGACTTGGTTTTCCTTGTATTGTTTGAAAGTTGTGTGAAGTGGCTTCATAGTTCTGCCATTTCCCTGTTCCCCATTCTCCATTCTCTGGTTTCAGATTGTAAGGAAACTTCACTTGTTTTCTCATATTTCTCACATTGACATGATTTAATAAGTTATTACAGTTCACTCTTATAGCCCTCATGAATGTACTCTTCTCAAACTCATCAATTCCTGCCTTAAACTGCTCAATAATTGACCTTCCACACCATACACTCACAGGAGCATAGACTCTGTGCTAACAGAAGTACAGCACCATCTATATTAGTCCCACTTTCCAACAGCAGGCCCATAGCCGGGAATGTTATGACACTTCCAAGTGCTCGTCCAAATACTTTTTAATGATTGTGAGTTTACCCGTGATAATTCCCCTCTCTGGAAGTAATCCCAGAATCGGAAACCCTTTAGGTGAAAAGAAAGTTTAAATCCTCTGTGAACCTCAAACTTTTCGCTTTAAACGTGTGCTCCTTTGTTCTTGACCCTCTGAGAAAAAGGAACAGCTACTGTCTATCCACCCTGTCCGTGTCGCTAATAATCTTATCCTTCTGAATCACGGACGACTCAGCTTTCTCTGCTCCAAAGTAAACAATCTGAGCTTATCCAGCCTCTCTCCATGGCTTATATGCTCCATCACAGGAAACATCCTGGTGAATCACCTCTGCACCCTATCCAGTACAATCACATCCATCCAGTAATGTTTCTCCCAGAACTACATAAAGTACTCCATTTTGGCCGAACCAAAGCCCTGTATAGCTCCTATAATCTACGCCCTGATTAGGAAATACAACACCCAAGGTCCAACTCTTAACTAGTCCATTAACCTGTCCAGTCACATTCAGGACATGTGCAAAAGCACACTCTGAGATTCCCAGTGTGCTGTCATTCATTGAGTCCTCCCCTGCCTAGTTCCCTCTCCCAAAGTCCGTCACCTCATATTTATCAGGGTTACATTCTATCTGCCATTGATCTGCCAATCTGATCATTCCATCTGCATCTTCCTGTAAATTAAGGCCTTCTTCCTCACTGCTAGCCACCCAGCCAATCTTTATGTCAAACATACACTTACTTATCACACCTACTCTACTCTCCACCCAGCCCCCTCCACATTCACATCTATATTAATTTATGAATAACACAAACAATAAGGGGCACAACACTGATCCCAGTGGTACACCCGGGGACACTGGTCTCCAGTCACACAAACAGCCTTCTCCCACCACCCTCTGTCTCCTGCTACTAAGACAATTTTCGTTGTAACTTGTCAAGTTTTCCTTCATATTGTGAGATTTCACTTTATTTTTCAATTTCCCAGGTGGTAATTTGTCAAAGGCCTTCCTACAAAACTAAACAATCGACCTCCTCAAACTAATTCAATCAAATCCTTTGGATGTGACTTCCTTCTGATAAAGTTACGATGATTATCCCTGATCAAACCTCGTGACTCTGATTGGAGTTCAACTGTCTCCTTCCCTATTTTCTCCAGTAGTTTCCTTAACAGTGATCTAATATTCGCTCGTCTATAGTTCCCTGGTCTATCTCTCCCACCCTTATGGTGAAATGGAACCGTATTAGCAGTTCTTCAGTTCTCTGGCACATCCCCTATGGTCAGATCCTAATTAAAATATTCAGTTAGGGTCTTTCCTCATTTGATCCCAACAGCCGCCTGTAATACAACTCATTCAGACATGGAGATTGGTCCAAATTTACAGAACAAAACCTCAAATCCCTGCCATATTTTACATCAATCTGTTCAAGAGTTTTCCAGTCCATCTTTTTGAATTCTGTACCTGCCTCCTTCTTCTCCCAAGTAAAATAGACGTGAAGGTCTCACGTAACAATCCATCAATGTTCTCCAGCTTGACACATAGATTGCCCCTTTGGTTTCTAATGGACACTAACTGTTTGCTGATTATTCTGTTCTACTTGTCCATGTAGAATATCGTGGGATTCTTCCTGATATCGCCGACTTGTACTTCTCCATGTCCCTCTGTTATTCACTACCCGCTAGGTTTCTAAGTTGCACTGCAAACATCTCTCATGTTTTGAAACTCGAAATCACAGGGTGAGTTTCCACATCAGACAATCTTGCCATTTTAGGGATTGATCTGAATAATCATTGTAGGGATTAATCTGTCTGATACCTTTTGCAGTTCCTCTATAGTCAGCATATTCTTTCTGAGATTGGGATTCCGAACAATACACAATACTCTAAGGTTAGACTCACCAACATTCGATGCAACTGGTTCACTACATCCTCTATATTCTACTTACATTCACATGAATATAAACCTAATTTTTACGTACCCATTTGCATATGTTCTTCCCAATACCTCTCGCTTTAACTTTTTTTATGAGCTTACTCTGTGAGTTCTTAAAAAAGAGCTCCTGAATATCCAACTCCACTTTAACCATTGGTTCTTCATTGCCCATGTCTCCAAGAATCATCTTCAAATCATTCCAAAAAAGTTTGCCACTTCTGCCTTTCCTTTCATCGATACATTATCATACTCCCCAGTTATGTTATTACCTTCTAACTATCTAGTAGCATGTTCTTTGTAAATGAGTCCAACAGACACCCGAACGCGGATGACAAGTTACTGGTCTGTAGTTCACCACTCTCCATCTTCATCCTTTTCTTAAACTGTTGGATAATATTTGTAACATTTGCCTTATCCAGATTGGCTAAATGCCTTTCGGGAATGTGTCGGAAAATAAAGTGAAAATCCGCGATGCAATCAACATGTCTATTGCTGCTTCCTCTGAAATCCTTTTTTTGAAGTACATCTGGTCGGTCAGATTTATAAATACTCAATCCAGCTTTCTTCTCAAAGATGACCTCTACATTGATAAGAATGACCTTAGACGTTACTTACACAAGTCCCATGGTCATTTGGTATTTTTGCCAGAATTTCTGGACATTCTTCCATGAAGATAGACACAAAGTCACTGTTTCTTTACCCTGCGATTTCTTTGTTCTCTGCAATAAATTATCCTGAATGCACACCAACTGTTCCACATTTGACCTTGTTCTTATTTTTTTTCATACATTGATAGACGCTCTTTAGCATTCTTTATGTGTTTCTTTCGTTTGCACGCTTTTTTGCTTTTTGATTTTCTTCTCAGTTCTTTCGGTCATCCTATGCTGGGGCCTATATTTCTCTGAATGCACTGGCTTACTGCAACACTTGGCATTTTTCTAAGCTGCCTCCGTTCATCTAGTAGGTAGATGAAGGTGGGGTTGAAAGTGATAGTCGGAGAGGAGGGTGGACCAGATTCATAGCAAGGAAGGTGGACACATAGGAACGTTCAAAAGGGCGGTGCTGACTTGGAAGGTTGGAGTGGGATAAGGTGGGATTAAGGAAAATGGGGAAATAGGGAAATCCACTGTGATCCCCTGTGGTTGGAGGGTCCCAAGGCAGAAGACATGGCTTTCTTCCTCCAGTCTTCTGGTGGCTCGTGTTTGGCGATGGAGCACGTCTAGGAGCCTCATGTCCTTGGCAGAGTGGGAAGGGGAGTTAAAGTGCTCAGCCACAAGGCGATGGAGTTGTTTAATGTGGCTGTCCCAGAGATGTTCTCTGAAATGATCCACAAGTTGACCTCCTGTATCGCCAATGGAAAGAAGACCACATTGTGTTGAATGGATGCGGTAGTGAGGTGTTCTGCCTCCCTTCATCATCTATCACTTTCAACGCCAACTTCAACTACCTATCGCATTCCCAGCTACCTCCCCCCTGCCGCACCCCCTTTTCATTTATCTCTCGGCCCCCTTGACCCATAAGCTTCATTCCTGATAAAAGGCTTATTCCCGAAACATCGATTTATCTGTTCTTAGTATGCTGCCTGAGTGTGCTTTTCCAGCACTACACTCTTCGACTCTGATCTCCAGAATTTGTAGTACCCACTTTCTCCTCACACCTTCAGGGCTTGCATGACTCAGATTTATAACGGTTACAACAAAAACTGTCGTGTACTCAATCAGCATAAAAGAAAATCAATACATTGTGGTCACTGTTCCCAAAAGGTCCTTTACAGCAAATTTTTCAGTTAGCTCTTCTGATCACTCAATACCAATTCCTAAATAACCTGATCTCGAGCTCAGTGCTCAACAAGTAAAACAAATTACACAGATAGTGGAGGAATCCATTCCGTTCTCTAGCCTGTTGCACAGGAACAACAGGAGGAAATTCAGGCCTTCGACCCTGTTACACCAAGGCAGGACGGGGTTATTCAGACCCTGGAGCCTGCTATACAGTTACAGGAGGAGGCCAATCAGCCACTAGACCCTATAACACTGGACCCAGATTAGGCCATGCTGCACCAGTATCCTGTTGCACAGCAACATGATCAGCCCATTCAGACTCCTCAAGTCTGTAACATAGGAACTGGAAAAGTTCACATAGTGACTGGAGATTGTTACACTGGCCATTCAGACCCACCGAGCTTATTGCAAGGAAGTGGTTAATGATAAAAAAAATCTGAGAAAGGAAGAGGTAATTCAGACGTGTGTCTGTTGTATGGAAACAAGAGAAGACCAATCACTCGCTCGGTCCCATCTCTGATTTACATGAGGAGGCTGTTCAGTATCTTAACCTGTTATGGAGAAGTATGAGAAGACACATCATCCCCTCAAAATGTTACACAGCAATGGGAAGATTCCATAATCCCCCAAACCTCTAATACATCAACAGGAGGAGGTCATTCTTGCCTTGGAGACCACAACATGGGCTTACCAGAAAGACGTCAGCCCATCAATATTGTACAATAGCAGGATGATGTGTCCATTCAACCACATATGGCTCTAACACAGCAATTGGAGCAGATCTCTTAAAACCTTTTGCCCATTAAACAGGAAATCAAAGAAAACGTAAAGGGTTTCGAAAGGGAAGAACTTATAACAACTGTATACATTAGGGAGTAAAACATAACGATAATCAGTTGTAATTTAAGACAATTATTAGAATCCATCGTTGAGGACATTTCCAAAGTTAAACCTCAATCCATCGGAGTGAACATGGTTTTACAAAGGATAAATCGAGTTTGAAGTATTTGCTTGAGTTACTTAAAGATGTGACAAACGAGGTGGATCCTGGGGATCCTGGAGATGGAATATATCTGGTCTTCCAGAAAGCACTGGATATGTCGCTTCTCCAAAGAGTAAGTGGTAAGATCAGACAGCATCGGGTTAGGAGTAATTTATTACCTTGGATGAAGGATTAGTGAATCAACAAAATGAAATCAGATGGAATAAATTTGTCTTTTTCTTTTGGCAAATGCAAATTGTGAGGTGCCATTGATTTCAGTTCAATGTGTCTTCTCATACTTCAACAATTTGCAATTCGTAGTATTGCTGTACTCGATTTATTGGATAGAAAATACGATACCACATTTTCAGACGACATTAACATCGGTGGGAAATTACTTCGGAATGATGATGGATGAGATTTAAAAACTATATGGATAGGTTTGGTGAATGGGCCAACATTTGGCAAGTGAATAAATATGGGGCTATTCTTTTTTTTAAAGATATTTTTATTAGAAATTTAACATTCTTACAAGTTTACAAAAATAAACAAAACTCTCAAATACAAACATTGATATACAATTAAATCAAATATACAATAGCCAAAATTTAACAAAGGAAAAGAAAAAAAAATACCGAAATAGAAAGAAAAACAAAACTCAACTTTCTACTAATCTAACCTACAAATAACCAGAGTGTATATTTAAGTCTCTTACATGCTCGGAATGTATCAACATCAAATGTAATAAAACCCATATTCGTGTGGGATTCCCCTCCGAAGGGGCCCCGGAGCAGCCAGGTTTGTAATCTCCATTAAATAAAAGCCCTTGTTAGGATAGCCGAAATATCTGTACTTATGCAATTCAAGAAGGGCTGACATATTTTATAAAATAATTCAGTCTTTTGGTGTACCATATTTGTAAGGACGTCAAGGGGAATACATTCCATAATTAATCTGTGCCAATTTGAACGTCCAGGGGGGCCCTCAGCCACCCAGTTCACCAAAATATTTTTCCTTGCACAGAAAGAGAGTAGAAAATACTCTCTTCCCGTGCATATCCAGGGAGGGAAAGTTCGAAAAGCCCAAAAGGAGAGAAAAAAAGGTCCACTCTAATTTCCTAAAATTTCTGTCAGGGTACTTGCTACTTTAGTCCAATATCTACGGATCTTATGACAAGTCCATAGGCAATGTACAAGAGTGCGCACCTCCATTTTGCATTTGGGACACATTGGAGATGCTCCTGCCTTAAATTTTGCCAATCGAACCGGTGCTATATGGGCCCTATGAAGTATCTTCAGCTGGATAGCCTGGGTTCTGTTACAGATAGTAATTCTTCTAGCATTTTCCCAAATATCATTCCACATTTCTATAGAAATTTCTAGTCCCTAATCCTGATCCCATGTTTTAAGCAGATTGTCCATATCTCCCGATACTTCATCATGTAGTAAGTGATGAATAGTACTGACGGAGGATGCCCCCACTGATCGTAGGACATTATATTCTCTATCTGATTTATAAAGACTATCTAATAACGTAGTCTTCTTCTGTATATAATCTCGAATTTGAAAGTATCGAAAGAGGTCTCCATTAGGTAATCCGAATTTCTGACGCAGCTGTTCAAAAGACATCAGGACCCCAAGTTTAAATAGGTCCCCTAAACATGAGATACCCCTGGATCTCCAGAGTTTAAAAGTGGCATGTGTAAACCCCGGTTGGAATCCCCATGCTCCTATTATCGGTGCATAGGGGGATGTTTTATGTAAATTACCCTCACTTTGCCGCATTATCTTCCAAGCCTTAATTGTGTTTAGTATTATGGGGTTTTTACAGTGATCTGTAATGATTTTCCTCTTGTCTGAAAATAAGAGGTTAATAAGTGGGTATTTTACTTGAGAGGCCTCGATGTCTAGCCAGATTGATTGTGGATCAGACAAGACCCAATCAGTTATGTAACTTAATAGGGAACTTAACTGATATTGACTAAAGTCTGGGAAGTCCAGTCCTCCCCTTGCCTGTGGAAGCTTAGCTTCTTCAGCTTAATGAGGGGCCATCTATGATTCCAGATAAAGGAACCCAGCCAGCCATATAATTTACGTAGAGCCATCCTGGGCAGCATCACCGGAAGCATTTTCATAGGATATAGGAGACGGGGCAGAACATTCATTTTAATTAGTGCTATTTTACCCAAACAGGAAATTGGAAGATCTCCCCATCGCTGGAGGTCCTGCCTAATCCTTTCCAGTAATTGCACTAAATTAGCCTTATACAACTGTCCAAATACTGGAGTAATAAAAATGCCTAAATATAAGAAGCCCTCCAGGGACCAACAAAAGGGAAAAAGGGATCCGTCTACTAAGTGGGGTGTCATAGCCAGGCCACCCATTGGCATAGCCTCCGATTTTGAAAAATTAATGTTATAGCCTGAGAATGCACGAAATGTATTAATAACTTGGATTAAGCGAGGTACGGACATCAGAGGATTACTGAGGAATAAAAGAACATCATCTGCATACAGGGTAATTTTGTGTTTACCTGTACCAATCCTCGGGGCCGTTATATTAGCATCAGCCCGTATAGCTTCTGCTAGTGGTTCAATTATTAGCGTAAATAACAATGGCGAGAGAGGACATCCCTGACGGCAGCCCCTACCCACACTGAAGCTATCCAAACCTTATCCATCGGTAACCACAACTCCTTTGGGATCACTATACAGTGTTGAGACCCATTTGGTAAACACCTGTCCAACGCCAAACCTTTCCAATGTGTAAAACAAATATGACCATTCAACCCTATCGAATGCCTTTTCCGCATCTAATGAAACTACTACTCCTGGTATCTTTCCCTGATGACAAGGTTGAATCATATTCAAAGCCCTTCTAATATTATTGGATGATCTACAGCCCTTAATAAATCCCGTGTGATCCTCCTTTATAATATGTGGTAGTGCCCTTTCTAGTCTCAATGCTAACATTTTAGAGAGGATTTTAAAATCTATATTTAGCAAGTATATTGGTCTATATGACGTACAGTCTTCTGGATCTTTTCCTTTTTTAAGGATAAGAGAGATATTTGCCTCTTTCAGCGAAGGCGGGAGACAGCCCTGACTATATGCATAGTTATACATGTCCATAAGTGGGCCAGCCAATATTTCTGTAAATTCTTTATAGAACTCAGCTTGAAAACCATTTGGGCCCTGTGCCTTTACGCTCTGAAGTTGCCTAATTGCATCAAGTATTTCTTGGACTGTTAGAGGACCATTTAGGTCCGATACCTGTCCAGAGTTAAGCCTGGAAAGGTCAACTTTTTAAAAAATGACTGCATCCTCCTAGTCCTATTTTCACAATCCTGCGATTTATATAATTCAGAATAAAATTCTCTAAAGATCGCATTAATCTTTTTATGATCATGAGTCAAAATACCTGTACTTTCTTTGATAGATGTAATAGTCTGAGGGGCCTTCTTTTTCTTTGCAAGAATTGTTAAGTGTCTACCCAGTTTGTCGCCATATTCATATAAGCTTTGTTTTGCAAATAATGTTTCCCTCTTAGCCGTTTGAGTAAGCGGAGTGTTTAGAGCTGTCCTAAGAGCCGTAATCCTTTGCAATTTTATAATAGAAGGTCTATCAGCGAATGCTGTTTCAGCTGCTTTTAAGCGAGCTTCGAGCAGACGCTGTTGCCCTCCCTTCAATTTTTTCTGGGTCACTGAGTAGGAGATGATCAAACCTCGTGCATAAGCTTTGATGGTCTCCCACATCATTGATGGGTTGCTAGCCGTACCTGAATTAATTTCTAAAAAAGTTTTAAATTCTTGGGAGATGTACTTTACAAATTTGCTATCTTTCATCAGGAAGGGGTCCATACGCCAATGCCGAGCGGATGTCCCATTGTTCATCGCCTTAGTTTCCATATGTACAGCGGCGTGGTCGGAAATTGCTATAGTACCTATTTTACAGGATGATATGGAATTTTAAAAAAATCGAGGGGGCAAAAACATATCAATTCTGGTATGACATTTATGTGGATTAGAGTAGAAAGAAAAATCTCTGCCCTGTGGATGAAGACATCTCCATACGTCTACCAATCCTAATTCTTTGTTCAGATCCGCCAATTGTCTAGATCTGGGAGATACTCTGGCAGAACTCTTGGGAATCCTATCTATTTCCGGATCCATAATACAATTAAAGTCTCCCCCTATAATTGTATGACTGGCACCAAAGGCCATCAATTTTGAAAAAGCTTCCATTATAAATTTAAAGGGGTGTGCCGGGTTGGGGGGCGGGGCAGTACAAATTTAAAATCCCATATTCCTCTCCATTTATGAGGGCTTTAATCAAAATATATCGTACAGATTCGTCTTTTATCTGATTTAGGATTTTGAAAGGGAAATTCTTCCGAACAAGAATAACAATACCCCTGTTTTTGAGCTAAAAGAAGAAAAAAAGGCCTGATCAAATCCCCCCGTCGTAATTTCAAGTGTACTTTATCCGACAGGTGTGTCTCCTGTAGAAGAGCTATATCAACTCTTTCTTTCTTAAGATTTGATAATTTTTTCTTCCTTTTGACTGGCGAATTACTCCCCTTGACATTCCAGGTGCACCACTGAACCGACTGATCAACCATAATCATCTGGGCAAATCCGAGACCCCTCGGGAGGGAAACCCTATCTGGAAAATCCCGAGCATAGAGCATATAAAATTTACGGAAATAAAGGCTCTCTAATACACTCTCAACAGTACAATAAAAAAATTCTAAATAAAAAAAATATAAAACGTACCGAAGTGGAGATTTTCCTCCTTGTTCCCGGGGGTGTCACTTCCTCTCCAAAAGTCCATCTTATCCTCTCCCAACCAATGTCCCACCCTTGACCCAGGTGCTCCTCAATAAAATGAGGAGAATTCAAATGTAATACAAAGCTAGAGTTAACAGTGAGCACCCTACCCCCGCCCAAACCAACACCTGGATATACTTGGGAATGTTAAAACCATATATAAATATATAACTATAAAATTACAATCTGAACAAGTAATAATTAAATATAATAATACAAAATAACAAGGGAAAAACAACCCCGCCGCTAAAGACAGAGGTAAACTAGAATAAGGTAACCACCTCCCCCCACCAACATTAAACACACGCCCCAATATATATATATATATATATACACACATACATATATATACATATATATATATATACACACACACACATATACATATACACACACACACGTCAAGAAAACAACCCCAAGGGGGGGAGGAGAAAATCAAATCCCTCACCCCGCCCCCCATGATAATATTAAACAATAAGGTAAGAAAAAAGTGAAAAAAGGGGGGATATAGACCAAAGTAGGGGGAATGGCAAACCAACATCCACTATCTCTTACAGTTTATCTAAGAGAGTCCAAGAATTCCTTAGCCTTCTCTGGTGATCCGAAGTTATATATGGATCCTTCGTGGTTAAAGCGTAGCGTCGCTGGATAGCATAAGGAGTACTGTATATTTAAGTCCCTTAAACGCTTCTTCGCCTCATCGAATGCCTTCCTCTTTCAGACCAGAGCTGGGGAAAAGTCCTGGAATAGCATGATCTTGGATCCTTATAAATAATGGGTTGGGGATCTTTTCCAAGTTTTCTAGAGGCTTCTAGGAGCATTTGCCTCTCCCTATAGCTCTGCTGCCAGAACAGGACCGGGCGTGGGCGCTGGTTCGAGCCGGGCCCACGTATTGCGACCCGGTAGGCCCATTCCACCCTTACCTGGCCTGATCCAGCCTCCAGATTTAAAAGTTGTGGCAGTCATTGCTCCAGGAATGCTTTAAGCTGGCCTTCCTCTTTCCGTTCGGGAAGGCCCAGCAAACGAATATTTTTTCAATGACCTCGATTATCGAGGTCATCGATATGATTTTCTAAGGTCCAGACTCGCTGTTCTACAAGTGTAGATGTGGAGTGGATATTTTTTCATGTGGCGCAATCTACAACAAGAGACAAGAGTTTTAGGATCCGAGAGATGGCAGGGAAGTGGAACAGAGGCTGCAATGACATCAGCCATGGCTGTATACAATGGCGGGGATGGTTCAAGGGGTTGGATTCCTCACGGATACTCCTTGTTCTTATTCAACCCTTCGATTGTGTTGCACAGGAATTGGGGAGGACTGGGTATCATACAGGAAGCAGGCACTCCAGATGAAACAGTCTTAATCAGTTTGACAGAACGTCACCAGTGGAGTCACATAATGACCAGTGCGGGGACCTCAACTATTTACAATCGATATCAATGATCAGGAGGTTGGAACAGATATCCAGATACTGAGTTTGTTGATGTCGCTGTGATAAGGAAGTGATTAAATTATCAAGAGAGGGTGGAGAGTCTGCAAATAGATTCAGAGAGGTAAAGGCAATGCATAATAATTTGGCAGGTGGAATTTAACATGATATAACCTGTCATTTCATTTTCAGGAATAATGGAAGGCAGTGTGTTACTGAAATTGAGAGGGATTACAGGACTTAATGATTCTGTGTACTGGGGGCTTCACTCAGACCCGTTCAGACATGGGAGGTTTTGTTCCATCCCTGAACGTCTGCTCCTTGACACTCCAAGTGACCCCATTGGTCTCCGTACACATGGAATATTTTGATGTGGTTGTTTGGTGATGGGGATGGTGTTTTGAAACGTGCATCAAGGGGGCGGCCTTTATTCAAGATTCATTCATTTCTTTCTACGTGGAGACCACATGACGATGGGAATGGCCGACTGCTTCTGAATGAGGATGCCGTGGCTGTTGCCAGGACAGTGGGAATTCACCAACGTGATGTACTGTGCATGGGAACACTGCAACATTAATAGAGAGAGCTCATTCAGTTCCTTTACCTCTCCCCATTGACATGGGTACTCTGCAGATGCACCATCGGGGATCCCACTATACTGGATATACCCGGCAGCTCCCTGCTGTGCGAGAAACAATGTATTTACCTCATCCACTATGTATATTCTCCATCACCGAATGGTGACATTGATGTTGAGATACTAGGAAAGGATGGATATGTCACCTAGTCCTGCCTGGATAGTTCTGGATCATAGATGCTGAATGAAACTGTGATCCTAACAGCCACTGGCAGCACCATCCTCCTCCTGGTGTGAAGCTGCAGGACGTGTTGTTGGAGGTAACACTGATCTGTGACCAGCTCCTTGTTCAGTCAGTGTCCCTCACACTCTGCTCTTGGGTTAAGTGGACCTTGGGAAGCTGTTCCTGGAATACTCGGGGTGGATACAGCAGATCCCTTTCCCCAGACACACTCACTCCGTGGCTTCAGAGCTTCCTCTCTCTGCAGACTCTGCTGCATTTGTTGATCATGTTACTGACCCAGATGCAGTAATTACTGTCCCCATGATCCATCCAAAGTGGGGTCACCAAATCCTCAGGTCTCCCTGAATGTCTGAGGTAGCTCACCGCATAACCTCCAGCAAACCATCTCCAGCCCCTTCACTATTTTTTTCAAAAACAGGAGTCAGTCAGACGTCTCTCGGCTACAAGTGCTGTGGACCTGACCAGCTACCCGCAAACTATTTTAAGAAGCCACTTAGACCCAAACCTTTCCTTATTTAAAACATAGATGTGATGTGTGCGTTCCAGACATGTTGTGACTGGTCAAACCACTTGCCATTAACCAAAATATAATCCATTCAAATGCTTTCTTTCAAATCCAATTAAAGAAAAGAACATTTTAGGACAGCTTATATGTTGGAACACTTACGCAAACAATAAATATCGTACCTTCTTGGTAGAAACTGCTTGACACAAAGATGAATTCAAAAACAGATTCGTACATGCCATTTTCCGATCCAGGAGAAATCAACATCACCAGAGATCCCAGAGAGAAAGGCAGCTGGGGATCTTGTATTGAAACGTCCAGCCCTTCTAGGGTCCCCAGCTACTTCTGAATGCTGCAGCTAAAAACAAAACGAGGATATCTGGTCTGGGAGAGCTGGCCACTGCCCTTCCATTGTTACTATCATTTAAAGAAACCTAAAGGCCTCCTAAGTTACTTACTTAAACTGTTTTCAGACAGCAGTTCTGCACCTCTGCCTTTAGAAACTCTCTTCAAAAACAACCTAAGACAACATAACATCTTTACGGGATAGTAAACTCACAACTCCAACTTTAATAAAATGATCCATCATTATACGAAGCTGGATTCATTTTAGACCTCCTAATCTTCTTCTATTAGTAGACTGCAATGCATATATATTACATTGACTCTGAGCATACAAATGTTCACAACTCGATTCGATTTCAATCATTTTACTCCTGCGACAGAACGACTTTGTATTTCTTCATCTACGTCTCCACAACATGTCAAAACTTGGAATTTCTCACCCTGTCCACTGTATAATTTTGAATTGAATGGCAGAAATAATAAGCTCAATCGAAACAGACTGGTAGTCTTCTCGCTAAACTACTGGAAAAATATTTAAGGGATCACAACAGGTGAGAAAGATTTGTCTCATGTATGTTATTCACAATTTAGATGCTGAAATGCTGTAACGCCAACACCAAGCTCAAGGCCTCCTTCCCCATTGTGGAATAAATCTGTTGATGTTTCCACCGGACACTCCAATCACACGTTACATCATGGAGCACTCCTCATGTCTCCAATACTCCCTCTGAATGACATAGCTCCTAATGTCTCAGCATAAAAGAGTTACATGATTCTGTACTTCTTTATGCTCTAATCTCTTTACCTGCTACTCCTGGCCTATGCCAATAAACCTTACTCTCACGGGTAAATGTTCTCAGAAGATCTCATACATTCTTCTCAATCTCTCACAGAAACCAAACTTTAATTTCTGAACCAAAACATCATCGTCAGCCATTTCAGCTTCTAACCTTGCCATTACTACTCTCTGCTCTTCCACACGAATTCTCACGACTACAAGAAGTGAATTGTTGAATTTCTCCAAAATAAGAATTTATCTCAGAGTGTCATAACTTTGCTCTTTTCTTAATACTCTTACCCGCATTTCAAAATTACTTTGTTTGATCCTTTCAAACTCAATGTGCGTTTAACCAGGGACTCTATTTTAGATTCCTGAAGCACTGTCTGTAGGCTTCTGGCACAACCTCATATGTACTTCAGATGGCTTTCTTCGCCTCCTCATACACCCCAGGTGCCTCCTCCGATAGGGTTACAAATACCTTTCAGCTTTGTTTGAATCAACTAAACTGACATGGTCACTGGGCACTGCATTTGTTTAGCTACTTCCTCAAATGAAATTAAAAAGGCTCCCCCATCCTTCTCATTCAAATTTAGATAATGCCTGGACGTATTTAAACAGATTCCCATCAGGCCTTTGGCGATTATAGGGTTGCTCAACCTCACTATCCTCGTCATCCAGCCTACCGTCTACTTTCATCACCGCTTCTATCTCAACTTTCCTCTCTAATTACTAACTTTTGAAGTTGAAACTCTCTGCTTTACTTCTCTCTTTTTCTCCCTTTCTTCTTCATTTCTTTTTCTTTTATTTCTACTTTTCATCATAATTCAAACTTTTTCAATTCCTTCTTATGTTCAAGGTGCCACATTTGAAATTGAATTCTAGCCATTTCCAAAGACTATGATGGCAGTTCCACCAAATGTAATTGCCGAGCTACAGCTGGAAGGATCTCTCATTTTCTCACAGACAAACACAACCCCAACTCCAGATTGTCTGCCAATTCGAACAGCTTTGCCCTACCCACCTTTTGTAAACACCCCAACTTCACTTCTTTCACACCCAGAGAACTCTTAGTGACTGAAAGAATCTTTATACACAAAACACTGCTTAAACCAACTGAATTCAACAACCGGAACAAAAGACACTGACAACTACCATACGCGACCTTTGAACCCAATAGTCTCCCGGTGAAGAATCTCCAGTGTCTGCATGAGCTTATTCTGGATTCTTTGGTTTCCTCCCACAATCCAAAGATGTGCATGTCAGGTGAATTGGCCATGATAAATTGTTCATAGTTTTCAGGGATGGTCGGGATAAATGACAGCCAGACTCCTGCGACCACTCGGACTCATAACAGCAAACAAACCAGCAGCCACTCTCAGACAACAACTCACCAGGGCGAAGGACTCGATACCCAGCATGAGCAAAACCAAGGTACTGTACAAAGTCCAATGCCAGGACTGCACAAAACAGTACATAAGACAAACAGGAAGACAGCTAACGATCCGCATCCATGAACACAACTAACCACGAAACGACATGACCAGCTATCCTTAGTAGCCACACATTCTGATGACAAGCAACATGAGTTCGAATGGGACAACACGACTATTATAGGACAAGCCAATAGAGAACAGCCAGGGAATTCCTAGAGGCATGGCACTCATCCACAGATTCAATCAATAAGCACATCGATCTGGACCCAATATACCGATCCCTGCAACGGACAGCTGGAACTGACAACTGGAAGCGCCAGATACAAACCACTATAAAATGCAGGAGGGAACATCACAGAAGCACTTCACAGGAGGCTCCCAAGCACTGATGATGTCACCTAGACAGGGGAAACGTCTGCAACACAAATTCCCAGCTGGGCGAACAGAACCACAGCAGATGGATCGGAGTTTGGCGTGAGTTCGAAACAGATTTGCTTTGGCAGGTTTGAAGCAGGGAGCGTCAGCAGCAGATTATTCGCTTCTGTGAGACTGCCTTTCACAGCTCAATATTCAAACTGCAGATGGAATAAACCAGTGAGACATATTCTGGAGTGGTGAGTATTTCAAGTTAGAAATCGTCAGGGAATGGTGTCAAGAGTCAGGTCATGATCAAAGGGACCTCCCACAGTTGTGAACTGTCTGCTTCAGCGGCAGATATTGGCCAGGGATGGGATGGAAACAGTGGAAGGAAGTGGAGTTTGTAACCAGAACAGTAGACAGTGACCTCCGTTCTCTTCATATTTAATTAACAAAGACAATGATACAATGGATTGTGGTTCTCCACTGAAACTGAGTAGGTCAACATAGAGACCCATGAGTAAAACTGCCAGAGCAGAGAGCGCGATAGTAATTGAACACCTTCGTTGATGCACTAAGTAGTGGTCTAGAGAGTGAAAATCTGGATTGAGAGTTTCAACAGGAACAATAATAGTGGCAGGAAGTGTAGACTATATGAAAGAACAGTAATACTGTCGTAATTGGTTTATACAATACAAAATCTGGACAGTGATACTTACCAGGAACACAAACGATAGCCAGAAAGGGATAATAAAAGTGTTGAATAATGAGAAGGCCATAATAGATCTGCGATGATAATGGCAACCAATCAAATGCAGAAAGATACCAAACATAATTGGATAAGCGCCTGTCTATTGTTGGAACATTCCAGTCTAATGTTCGCATTTTCTTATCCATTGTTGGAATATTTTAGTCCAATCCACTGGGATAATTAGAATCCATGGAGACTGGCATTAATCACAGTCACAGAACAAATAGGCTCAGTTAACCAGTTCCATACATTACTTTTCATAACACGATACTGGTTTTGGATGAAATGGATGAGGGTTGCTGAGTGATGGACCATAAATCTTTCAATCTTTTTAATATTTTTTGCCTTGTATATGAGAGTATTAACAGATCACTGCAGGGGTCTATATATGTTCCACTCTGTTCATGAAAGGAGGCAGTTATAAAATAACAGATCGGCTGCATAAAATAAAAAGTCGGGTGGGCAAGTTTCTAGATGCCTGAAGTTCTTATTCACCAGTGTGAGGCTGCTCCTGGTTTAAGTGCCCTGTTATCAAATCCTGTCATAACCTTGAGACAGAGCATTGAGACTGCTGTTCAGTAACAGCTTGAAGCAATTCTGTCCCTATGGGCCTCTTACAGAAGGATAAGAGAAGGCCATTCAGCCCATATTAGCCTGTTGCTACTTAAAAAGGTGGAAAACTGGAATATTGGCACATTTTGCCAGCAGAATCGTTCAGAACAAAGAGCTGTGTCGCTGCAGCCGAATGAGATGTTACTGAGAGGGAACCTGGAGTACATTGTGTTGTTTGTGTTTCTATAACTGAAAAGGAATGGACCTCCATTAGATACAGTTTACTGGCAGCTCATAATCCACGGGTTGGTGTGTCATTTAATGTCTCGGGTCTGTTACTCAGGGACATGAGGAGGCCAGTCAGCCTCTCGAGTCGATGACAGAGGGACAGGAGGAGGTCATTCAGCCTCTCCAGTCTGTTACAGAGGGACAAGGAGTTTCTATTTCAAGTCTGTTACGCACAAATATTAGTTTTACACTAGTTGTGGAACAGGAAAGAACTGACGTAAACATTAAAGTTCTAACTTTGAATAAGGCCAATTTTGAAAGTGTTAGGCGATCCCTGTGAAAGCCTGACTGGAATACCCTATTCACAGGTAAAGGGTTGGTTGGAAAATGCAAGGCCATCAAAACTTGGTTTCAGAGAATCCAGAGCCAACGTGCTCTGGAATTCCTGAAGAAGGGTTTATGCCCGAAACGTCGATTCTCCTACACCTTGGATGCTGCCTTACCTGCTGTGCTTTTCGAGCAACACATTTTACAGCTCTGATCTCCAGCATTTGCAGTCCTCACTTTCTCAAAAGTGGCTTGATGGTTGTGAGGGCTGTTTGTTCTAGTCTTTGCATTACCGCTTCTGCTATGAATCCTGATATCGGATATTCCATGGATGTGCCATTGGTTTGTTTGTAGATTATGTTGTTAAAGGTGAAGTGGGTGGTGAGGTACAGGTCCACTAGCTTCATGATATTTTCGTTGATATTGTGATTGATGGTGGTTGGGGTGTGTGCGATGGTCTCTTCTAAAAGTCTGGTAAGTGTTGACAGTGAGGTGAACAGTGCTGTTAAGTCGAATGAGATAATTGTTTGGTCTTCCTCTATTTTGATGTTTTTTATGATGTTTAGGAAATTCTCGGTGGAGTGGATGGAGTGTTGTGACTAGGTAGATGGCTTTAGAAATAGCGTTAACGAGGCATTGAAGAAATTCTATAAATCCTTTAATGGAAAAAAGATTAACTAGGGAGAGAATGGGTCCCCTTAAATATCAGTAAGGCTACCTATGTGTGGAACTACACGAGATGGGAGGGATACAAAACCCGTATTCCTCCTCAGTATTTAATGTGGAGGCGATTACAAGAGCGAGAAATGAAGAAATCTATAGTGATACCTTGAAAAGTGTCTATATTACAAGGAGATGTAGGACATTTTAAAATATATAAAGGTGACCAAATCCCCGGGACCAGATCAGTTATATCCCAGAAGTATGTGCAAACTAGGAAAGAGATTGCTCAGCATTTTGCTGATATATTTGTATCATTGATTTCCACAGGTGATATGTCAAAAGACTGGAGGGCTGCTAACATAGTGTCATTATTTAAGAATGTAAGGAAAAAACCAGGTAACTATAACTCGGTGAGCCTGAAGTTAATGGTGACAAAATTGTTGGAGGGGATTTTGAGGGAAAGGATGTATATGCATTTGGAAAGATAAGGACTGAAGAGGGCTTTGTACATTGGAGATCACCTCTCACTGACTCAGTGGAATTTTTTGATAAAGTGATGAAGATGATTGATGAAGGCAGGACAGTAGATATTGTCTTTATGGAATTCAGTATGAAAACCAAAATGTTCTACATGGTAGACTGGTTAGCAAGGTCAGACTGCCTGGAATCCAGGAAAGCTCGCCATTTAGATACAAAATTTTCTTGAATATTGGAGGCAGGAGGTGAAGTGGATATTTGTTCATTGAACTGTGACGAGTGGCGTGCCACAAAGATCAATAGTGAGTCCATTGCCTTTTGTTACTTATACAAATCATTTGCACTTGAATATATGAAGTGTGGTCAGCAAGTTTGGAGATAATTCCAAATTTGGTGATGTAGTCGACAGTGAAGAATGATATCTCAGATTAAAATGGGACATTGATTAGGTGAGCCGAGGAGTGGTAGTTGGACATTATTTTAGATAAATGTGAGCTGTTCCATTTTGGCAAGAAAAATCGGAAGTTGCCAATTAAGGAGAACTCCATAGAAATTATAGAATCCCTACAGTTAGGAAACAGGGTATTCGGCCCATCGAGGCCACACCGACCCTCTGAACAGTATCCCACTGAACAAACACCTGACCTATCCCTCTGAGCCTGCATTTACTATGGCTAATCCATCTCGCCTACACATCCGTGGGTACTGTGCACAATTTAGGATGGTCAATCTACCCTTACTTATATATTCTTATACTGCCGGAGGAAAACATAGCACCCGAGGCAACTCACACTGACACGGGGAGAATACACAAACTCCACACAGCCAGTCATTCAAAGATGGAATTAAACCCCTTTCGTTGCCCTGTGAGGCAGCAAAGCTAGCCTTGTGGTGCAGGTTCTCCGTTCCTTGAAAGTGCTGTCACAGGTAGACAGTGTAGTGAAGAAGGCATTTGGTGATCTTCCCTTTATTGGTGCGTGCTTTGAGTCGAAGCATTTGCATGACACGCTAAATCTTTACAAGACATTGGTTTCGCCACTTTTCTAATATTGCCTTTAATTCTGGTCTCCCTGCTATCGGAAAGATGTTGTCAAACTTGAAAGGGTACAGAAGAGATTTAAAAGAATGTTGCAGGAGTTGGAGGGTTAGAGTTACAGGGAGAGTTTGAATAGGCTGGGACTATTTTCAAGTGTTGAGGCTGAGGGGGGACCTTAAAGAGGTTTATAAAATCATGAGGGGAGCATAGATAAGGTAAAAAGTCAATGTTTCTTCTCAGGATAGACGAGTCCAAAATGAGAAGACAAAGGTTTAAGGTGAGAGGAGAAAGATTTAAAAAGGGACATGACGGAGAATATTTTCACACAGAGACTGCTGTGGGTATGGATTAAACAGCCAAAAGAGGTGGTGGAGGCAAGTGCAGTTACACCATCTAAAAGGCATTTGGATGGATACATGCATGGGAAGTGTGTAGAGGGAGATGGGCCAACTACTGGCAAGGGGGACGAGATTAATTTAGGATATTTGGTCTGTATGGATGATCAGACCAAAGGATCTTTTTCCGTGTTGTACATTTCTGAGAGTCTATTGACTCTTGAGTTTTTAACACGGGAACAGGAGGAGGCTATTCGCCTTCTGAATTCTGTCAGTCAGCTCTTTTGCTCAATTACTGACAAAAATATATCATTCAGATTTTGATGGTGTTTTACAGAAAGAGGAGAAAGGCTTTTTAATCAAGAAAAGCCGGAAAGAATGTGAAGATGCCATTCAGTCCCTCAAGTCCATTCCACAGGAGCAGCAGGAGAGCACAGAGCTATTGGAGCCTGTTACTCTGGAACAGGAGGAGGACATCTACTTTCACAAAACTTGGATTAGGACTTAGATTGGGACACAGGAACAGCAGGCAGTCGCCCAACTGCTTGAAACTGGGACACAGGAACAGGAGGGAGTCATTCAACCACTCGAGACTGGAGCACAAGGACAGGAGGCAGTCACTCAACTGCTCGAGAATGGGACATAGAAACTGGAGGCCATCACTCAACTGCTCGAGACTGGGACACATATGTTTGTTCACATGAGTGTCAAACGTTGTAGCTGTCCTTGCATCTCCCACTCTTCCTCTGGCAGCTCATTCCATACCTACACCATCCTCTGTGTAAAATCTACGTTCCTTCGTCCCTTTTCAATCTGCTCTCTTTCACCTTAAACCTATTCCCTTTATGTTTGCACTCCCCTATCCTGTGGAAATGACCTGGACTATTTACCGTACCCATACCTCTCATGACCTTATAAGCTTCTGGAATGACACCCTAAACATTCTTCATCCATCTGATACTAACTTCAAGAACAAGCATTTAAAGATAAGCGCTAAAAATTGAAATAATATTAAAAATGACAGATAACCAACACTCAGCCCAAACGTCATACTATGATTTGTTTTTCTCCATGTTACAATACTAAGGCGGCATGAAACGCTTACTAGTGCCAATAAGAGGTCAAGCACCTGAATTCCTTTGTCTAAAGGGGGTGATGATTACTACAGTGAAAACGTATCTGTGGCCAGACCTATATAATACCACATGGTCATCATTATCCCTCCTTGCCTCCCTATGACCTTGTGTGGTTTTGTCTTCTTTATCTTGCATTCAATAGGGAGAACCCCTTTTCCCCATTCACAACTTTATTTAAACGCGTTGTACAGAATCTTCTCATTCTCCACTGCTAAAAGCCCGTTTATCTTTTGCTACACCCTCTTTTCCCTGCCGCCCATCCTCCAAGGGATTAAAAGATCATTTTGCAATTGTATTCAGGATGGAAGAGCTGTCACACTGGACCGGAAATGCTAACTCTGATTCTCTGTCTCTGCAGATGCTGACAGACTTGCTGACTATCTCCAGAAACCAGAGTAGGTCAGTGAATACAGGGCTGATGGGTGAATGGATCTCGGTGTGAACTGGTGGGCAGTCAGTGGACTTGAATTGTAGATACTGCAGCTAAAACTGTGTTATTACCTGATACTGTAGATTTCAATGACAATCTGTAACTTTTCGACCAGGATAGTCCATCCGTCTACCATTTCCACCAAGCCGATCCATGGGTCAGTGACGAGTGTGGGTGAACATGGTCGGGTCGGAATCACGTGCACCTAAACCTGATGACAACCCATTAAAGCTACCGCACTTGACTAGTTATACTATGAACAGCAGGACAATATCTGATACAGAGAGAGAGAGATGACCCCAAGACTAAGAAATTAGATCTAAGCTCTGTCATCCTGTCACGTCGATGCATAAAAGTCGATTTACCATTCAACAACTTATTGGAGGAGAGGACTCCACAAATATCCCCATCCTAAATCATGGAACAGCCCTGTATATCCATGTAAATGATGCAGTATCTACACCATACTCAGCCAGAAGCGTTGAGTCACCCTCACTGTGATACCCTCAGAATCACAGATGCCCGTCTTCAACCAATTCAATTCACTGCACGTGACATGAAGCAACAGCTGGACACTGTAGATAGGACAAAGGCATTTGGCCCTGACACTATTCCTGCAATTGTACTGACGACTTTTGCCACACAACAAGCCATGTCCTTGGGGAATATTTTCATTCCAACTCCAACTCTGCCATCTCCCTGTCAATGTGGGTAATTGTTCAACTATGTCTCTAAGAAGGGAATAATTACAGTCAGACCAATTACCACCCCCTCAGTCCCATCACGATAGTCAAATTAGTTGGGGTTATTTTTGACATAGCTGTCAAGCAGCACAGAAAAAACCCGCTAAGTGTGGTTTCCGATAGGCCCCTTTGTGGAGATGGTGCTGTTGTGGAATTGTCATTGGATTGCTAATCCAGACCAGGATAATTCTCTGGCAACTGGTGCAAGTTAAAAACAATTAATAAAACATCTGAGAGCTTGTGACAACATTTACAGAGATTTCCCACACACTGCACAGAAACATCGTGAAAGGAATACGTCATACAATTCATTGAACATTCCCCATTCTAGTTAATGGCCGAACATCTCCTCAAAGCAGTTTTCCCCATACAATATTCATATCCCTTAATATGTTTAAACATTGTGAAACAAAAAATGCGAACTGCTGTAGTCTATTCAGCCCATCATTTTTGCTCCATTCTATGTTCAGACAGCTCACCGATAACGCTTGTTGATTAAATACAATTCAGCTGCAATGTAATTCATGAACCGGCATGGTGGCACAGTGGTTAGCACTGCTGCCTCACAGCGCCAAAGACCCGGGTTCAGTTCCCGCCTCAGTTGACTGACTGTGTGGAGTTTGCACGTTCTCTCCGTGTCTGCGTGGGTTTCCTCCGGGTGCTCCGGTTTCCTCCCACAGTCACAAAGATGTGCGGGTCAGGTGAATTGGCCATGCCAAATTGCCCGTAGTAATTTGGCAACAAGCCATGTTGGCAACAATACCCGTAGTATTAGGTAAAGGGGTAAATGTAGGGGTATGGGTGGTTTGCGCTTCGGCGGGTCAGTGTGGACTTGTTGGGCTGAAGGGCCTGTTTCCACATTGTAAGTAATTAAAAAAAAACCTTTTTCTATAAAGTGAACTCACGTTCACTGTGATGCGATTCCTTGTCGGGTACCAGCTGAACAGCAAACCCTGCCTCAGAAACCCTCTGTCTACAAAACGTACAATCAATGTGTTCAGCAAAAACAGGAATGCAATCGGCTCTGCAGGCCTTGAAACTGAACCTGAAACTGGGAATTGTAGTCTTCATTTAGAAAGAACTTTATTTCCAACTGTGGGGTGAATCTTGAGGAGAACTGGAATTCGGCATCGGCATCACTTGGTCAGTGAGGATTGTGGTGAAAGGTTCAGTGAACCAGTGAGTGACTGTAGTGTGAAAGCGTTACATTTACAGCACTGTTCTTTTACAACATGTAATTTAAAGATTTATTTAGACTGCCCTATTGTGTGTTACACCAAATGTAATTTTTGGTTTTTACTGATATTTTGGGGGGTTCGCCACTTACCCTCTTTTTTCCATAGACCCCATTATTAATATTGCACGATTTTCGACAATACAGTGTTGCACAGCATCACAGCTACTGCGTTATTGGAGAAAAACCTGGAATGATAGCTGATTTTCTGTCTTCACACCGTACTCCTGATATGCTTGATGGTTGGAAACATAGGGTAATAGTGGAAGGATGCGTGTCGGACTGGAGGCCTATGATGAGTGGAATGCTTCAGAGGTCGGTTCTGTGACTATTACTGTTTGTTTTATGCATGTGTGTGTGTGTATGTGTGTGTATATATATATATATATATATATATATATATACATATATATGAAAACACACATCTATGATTTAGATGAGAATGTACAGGCATGAAGTAAAAGTTTCAAGTGGACACTAAAATAGGTGGTGTCGTGGACAGTAAGGAGGATTATCAGAAATTTCAGAAATTACAGCAGTGCCTTGATCATGTGAGGAAGTGGGCCGAGAAATGGCAAATGGAGTTTAATACAGCTAAGTGTCAGTTCTTGCATTTTAGAAAGTCAAATCAAGGTAGGAGTTTCATGGTGAATGGCAGGGTCTTAAGGAGTGTAGTGGAACAAGTGGACCTTGGAATTCAGGTTCAAGCTTCTCTGAATGTGGAGTCACAGGTAGATATGGCAGTGAAAAAGGCATTTGACACACTGGCCTTCATCAGTCAGAGTAATGAGTATCGAAAATAGGGAGTTATGTTGCAGTTATACAGGATACTGGTGAGGCAATGCTGGTAGTGTTATGTTCAGTGTTGTTCTCTTTGCTACAGGAAGGATATTATTAAACTGGAAATAGTGTAGAAGAAATTAATAAGGATGTAGACCGGACTAAATGGCCTGAGTTATAGTTAAGGTTGGACAAGCTAGGAGTTTTTACTTAAGAGTGGATGAGACTGAGGGGGATCTGAAAGAAGTGTATAAGATCATGGGAAGCATGGATAGAGTGAATGCACTCAGTCTTTTGTTCGAGCAATCACAGACTAGAGGGCATCAATTTACGACCCGAGAGGAAAGAGTAAAAGGGAACCCGAGGGGCAATTTATTTTACACACAGGGTGATATGCACATGGAATGAGCTGCCAGCAGAAGAGGTTGAGGCGGATACATTCACAAAATTTAAAATGCATTTGGACAAATACACGGATAGGAAAGAATAAGATGGATATGCGGGAAGGGCAGAGAAAAGATGTTAATGTGAATGGACATTTTGTTCGGAATGGACCAGTTTGGGGTGAAGGGCCTTTTTCCGTGCTATCAGACTCTATGACTCTCACAATCATTGCTTCTCCCATTGAATATTATATTATACATTCCCAATTCATTGGAATGCACTTGACCCTCTAGCCTCCGGGCTTCCATGATGCTTGACCAGAATGTTCAACCATTCAATATTGTATTCAGACGCCGTGTAAAAATGCAACATATTGATGTCACTATTCATCCAAAGCTGCGTCAGAGCAAGGTTATTAATTAGTCCTCCTGAGAAAACAGTACCAAGTCTGAACTAACATGCTCTCGAGTTTGGTTCACAACATACTATTCAACCTTCCTAATATACACTTACGGAAGTTATTCTTCACAGCATTAGTAGTCACTTAGATAATGCAGTTAATGTGCAACTTGAGACCATCCATTATCACTGCAGCACCACGATTATTTGTTACTCATTCACAGGATGAGGGTGTCGCTGGATAATCAGCATTTATTGCCTATGCCAGAGGGCAGTTAAGAGTCAGCAGCGTTGTCTTGAGTCTGGAGTCACATGCAGGCCACACCAGGTAAGGACAGCAGTATCCTTCCCTCAAGGACACCAGTGAACCAGATGAGTTTTTCTAACAATCGACAATGGATTCCTGGTCATCATAAACCCTTGACTCCAGATACTTATTGAATTCAAATTACACCATCTGCCATGGCAGGATTTGAATTCATGTCCCCAGAATATCACCTGGGTCTCTGGGTGAAGAGCCCAGCGATAATATCACTATGTCATTGCTTCCCCTTGCATATACTTGCATACCTAATTTCCAGAGCATATGATGTAAAGTATTTGCGTGACAGATTTGGTTTTGATAAATATGATACACTCATGTTTGCTTCACCTTGCTATTTGTAAGATCCACCCAAACTGATTCTGTGGGAAGCGAGGGAAAAGGTCTGTGGCGATATTAGCGATAGACCTGGGCAAGACGTTCAGAGAAACTCACCTCAACACTGAGATGATCTGAAGAATTGGTCAGCAATATAGGACAAACATCAATATTCATTCCCCCCACTTTGCCAGGATAAGTGTCACCATATTCTTCTGTGCCCTCACACTCACTGTATATCTGTTATAACACCTACCCCCGAACAATGTTCACACTCTATCTCCAAATAAGGCTCAGCACGACCACACTCCGTGTTGAATTCACACCTTCCCTCCCCCACTTTTTCTGTCACTGACGCAATAGCCCCGTACACTAATACCACTGCATGGATACAACGCTGTGGTCAGACTCCCTCTGGACACCTCACCCTTCCCCCTTCCCCTATACCAGCAGTAACCGCAAGGACACTCACTCCCACCCTCACTCCGTCCCTCCTCTTCTCCCATTCCAGGAGATACAGTCTGGAATAGGACATAAAGGGCCAAGCCGTGTGTTAGAGTGTTTGTATCCGTTCCCTCATCCTCTACCTCAACATGTGGGGAGGATCCTGGAAAGAGCTGGTGAGGACCAGGACACCTTGTGTGGAGATTCGGAAACATCCACGTCCCACCAACCAAGTAAGCAACAATGTTCAGTATAGAGCAGACACCCCATTGCACAGAGATGCAAGCATTAAATTACACAGAAATATTGGTAAATAGCCCAATCTACTAACATGCACAATGCATACAAGGGGATAGACATTCACACATATAGAAGCACACAAAGACATATACAGTGACACAAAAACAGACACAAACACAGATAGAAACATAGATAGAAAGTCTGAAACACAGACAGACAGACATAGTCACACAAATACACAGATAACAAGCACGTGGACATACACACATATACCTACAGACACAGACACTAGTGTCATTAAGACACAAATACATCCGTTTGTGATTTATGAGGAGATCAAAGATTCTCGGGAGAAGGTAGGAGAATGATGTTGAGGAACACATAAGAAATTATAAAATGGCATATCAGACTCTATGGGCCGAATAGTCTAAGTCTGGTCCTTTTTTTAATGTTCGTGTGGTGTTATGCTATCGGGTATTCTCTTCCTGAGACAGCATCAGAGGCTCGGATTGATACATATTTGATTGAAAAGGCTGACTGGGATTGTGGGACAGAGTTAGAGGGCGGAATGATTTATGTCTATTCCTAGTTATTTTATCCTTATATCTAAAAAGGAGCAGTGATTTGATGTGAGATTAACACAGTTTTAAAATAATAAGTCACGTCACACAATGAAATAAGAATGTCCCTTTCCCTTTAGTGTTGAGCTATCTGTGGTATTCTCATCCTCAGGGAGCAGTGAAGACTCAGTTATTGATGATATTCAAGGCTGAACTCAACTGAGCTTTGCTGGACAGGAGAGTAAATGTGTATTGGGAACAGACAGGAGTCGGATGGTCAAACACAATCGAATGAGCAATGAGCATTCTGAATGGTGCCGCTGAATGGCTAACTGCTGCCCCTACCCCATGTGTTATTCCCTCAAACCAACCACCTGGATGTTACAGAGATAAACTGATGCCCCTCCCCCTTGTACTGAACCACGATTTTCTGAAAAGTGTATTAGCTGGATACATGTTTAATCTTGTTAAGGAGACTAAAGCTGGATATTTTTTTTGTGAATGAGACGTGTTGATATTAACACAAATATTATGAAGATATCAACCTATTTTTAAACAAAAATACGCAGACACATATAAAGATGTCGTCAACTTATAAAGCGGGCACATTTTTGGTTTGCTCATGAAAGGCACTGTGCACAACGGCAGCAATGATGCACCTGTATATAGTTCATTATCATCCATTCCAGAGAATGGTCATGGAGACCGCACATGGTCCAGTTTGATGTTCAGTTGACATTATTGTATTTTTCCACACAGAGAGGGAGAAAAATATTACTTGCCTCAGAAGCAGCAGCCAATTGGTCTCTCTCTCTTACTTTGTTTTGCTTGAAGACAAGGTGTAGGAGAAGAAAATCCCTGAGTCATCTTTACCACTCATGGAGGATTCCTGAAGTGGGACCATTCGGCGCAGCCATTTTGGCGCCATGCGCTTTGGCGCGGCCTGTTTAGCACAGCCCATTTTGCTGCAGACCCATTCAGGCGCAGAACTATTTCGGCACAGTGCATATTTATTCCTTTTCAGGCTTAGTTAAAACATTAATGAAAGCACTAAAAATAAAAATAATGTTTATTCCCTTTAGTAAAAATGTTAAAAGGAGAAAAGTAAATGCAGTAAGTTCATCACGAAAAATCTAAAATATGACGTTCATTCAAAATATGGGCAATCCCTCGTAAATACTCGACATCATTTCTCTCACTAAATCTTCTTACGAGTGTTTGTATTCTAGTATCTGCTTCTTTAATTTCAACGGAATATCGTGCCCTGCTATCAGATGCTCATAGTAAATGTCCCTTCCTCTCTGAACTTTTCAGAAATTGTTAATAAATTTCCAAACAACTGGATGTTCCACATCAAGCTCTCATTATAATCTCCTGTGGCAGCTTCTGCATTATGGTTTGTTCTGTCCTCATTGTTTAAAGTTCTTTCATATAAATTCCACTTTCTAACTGGAAAAAGCGGTGGACGCCGACCATTTCCTCTGCGTAATCTTCTATCTACATTGTTATCCTCGAACCAGTCCAGCAGCAGTTGAAGTTCATATGGAAGCGCATCAGACAAATGTTCAATAGCTTCATGAATGTTTACAATCGGATTAAATGCAAGACCAATTATCATTTTAGCTCTGAAAGAAAACTGAGTCAATGTCATACTTACTCAAGTGTCTTTTTAACATTTTTACTAAAGGAAATAAACATTAATTTTATTTTTATTGCTTTGATTAATGCTTTTATCTAAGCCTGAAAAGGATTAAATATGAGCTGCGCTGAAATAGTTCTGAGCCTAAATGGGTCTGCGGCAAAATGGGCTTCACCAAACAGGACCCACCAAACAGAATGAAGTATTCAGTAAATTACACAGCAGAGGGAGACACAATATAACCATCCCAGGCTGTTATGCAGAACCAGGGGCGCCCTGGGTAGCTGTCAGGAAATACAGAGTATAGATGATTACTCATTTTGTGTTTGGAAAGCTGTAACGAGTGGAATTCTTCAGGGATATGTGTGAGCTCATCAACAAATTACAATCCATATCAATGAACCAGACGAAGGGGATGGAGCTCAGTTGCTCATGCACCAGGATAGTCATTCAATAAGATGTCAAATGGAGACAGAGAGTCTGCAATGGGATACAGACAGGAGGAGGGCAGAGAGTCTGCAATGGGATACAGACGGGCGAGGACAGAGCGTCTGCAATGGGATACAGACGGGGAGGGCAGAGCGTCTGCAATAGGAGACAGACAGGGGGAGGACAGAGCGTCTGCAATGGGATACAGACAGGGGGAGGGCAGAGTGCCTGCAATAGGAGACAGACAGGGGGAGGGCAGAGCGTCTGCAATAGGAGACAGACAGGGGGAGGACAGAGCATCTGCAAGGGGATACAGACAGGGGAGAGCAGAGTGTGTGCAATAGGAGACAGACAGGGGGAGGACAGAGAGTCTGCAAAGGGATAAAGTCTGGGAGAGGACAGATCATCTGCAGTGGGATACGGACAGGGGGAGAGCAGGGCATCTGCAATGGGATATGTACAGGGGTGGGGGAAGAGCGCCTGCAATGGGATGCAGACGGGAGAGAGCAGAGTGTGTGAATTAGGAGACAGACAGGGTGAGGACAGAACATCTGCAATGGGATACAGTCTGGGAGAATTCAGATCATACGATACAGAATGCGATACAGACGGGGAAGGGCAGAGCATGTGCAATGGGATACAGACAGGGGCAAGGCAGGGCGTCTGCAATGGGATGCAGACGGGAGAGGGCAGGGCATCTGCAATGGGATACAGGCGGGGGATGGCAGGGCGTCTGCAATGGGATACAGACAGGGGAAGAGCAGGGCGTCTGCAATGGGATACAGACATGGGGAGAGCAAAGTGTGTACAATAGGAGACAGACCGGAGGAGGACAGAGAGTCTGCAATGGGATAAAGTCTGGGAGAGGACAGATCATCTGCAATGGGATACAGACAGGGGGAGGGCAGAGCGTCTGCAGTGAGGTACACACTTGGGTCGGGATGCTCGTCTGCAATGGGATACAGACGGGGGAAGGAAGAGCGTCTGCAATGGGATACTGACAGGGATAGGACAGAGCATCTGCGATGGGATACAGACAGGGGAAGGGCAGATCGCCACCACAAGAGGTGTCACTCCCACCTTGGATCCTGCTAAATTGTTCTCAATAATAAAGCGGTATTTCTGAAACTGACGGTCTGTCACTCACTCCCACTGTTACGTCCCCAATCTTGATTTGGATCTCTAACCCGGCCTTACACAGGGGACCACTACATTTCTATTTGCATTCCACAAATGATCACTCTCTCAGGTATCATGTCAGAGAGAGTACAAATACTTTCATCATTTACTTTTAGATGCTGAGAGAATTTGAGGATTACAGATACTGGAGATCACAGTTGAAAGGTGTGGCGCTGGAAAAGCACAGCAGGTCAGGCAGCAACCAAGGAGCGGGAGAATCGACGTTTCAGGCATAACCCCTTCATAAGGCAACTGGGGGATGGGGGGAAAGAGTTCTGAGAGATACGTCGGTGGGTGGAGGAGGAGCTGGACAGAAGGTAACTTGGAAGGCGATAGGTAGATGCAGGTGGGGGGCGATGGTGAGAGGTCAGAGGACTGGGTGAAGTGGATAGTAGTAGGACAGCTGGGACCCTCCAACCACACGGCATAAAGATCGATTTCACCAATTTCCAATTCTCCTCCCTCCCAAACTCATCCCAGATCCAACCCTTCAACTCAGCATCACCTTCTTCAACTCTCCTTACAGTCCACCTTCCTTCCCACATGTCCATTCCACCCTTCTCTCTGACATATCACGAACATTCACACCTTCATTTTCCTATCGCCTTCCACTGACCTTTCCCTCAGCTCCACTTCTACCCTCCTAATTATCTTTTACCCCCCTTTCACACTCCCTCACCCCCACTTTCCAGATGATATGTCGATGTTCAGACACTGCCTGACCTCTTGTGCTTTTCCAGTGCCACACTGTTTGAATATTAGAGACTGAGCAGATCCTGTATCTCGCAAAATTATACCTTGTTATCCTTCTCCCCCTGTTCTTTCTGAGTAAACTTTCCCCAGAGTGGTGAATTCTTTATAGAGATCAGATACTAACTCCATACCCATCCCCTGCCTAAGCTGAGCACTCTCTTGCAGCTCTTCAACTTTTCTTGGGGTTCCTTTATGACTTCGACTAATGCCACTGGCTTAACCTCTTTTACCACTCTTTTTTAACAGCAGGGCCTTTCTTCAACGACCTGCATTGTGACTTTGTCTATCCCACTTATTGCAGTGAAGACAACTTTTCCTAGTGCCCTTCTTAAACCACCTGCACTGTAATCCTATGTGTTACACTCCGGTATTGTGAAAACACCTGAGGCTTTTCACCTCCTTTCAACACTCTTGGGCTCATTTATTAACCGAAATAAACCATTGCCAGTGTGCTCTCGATCTTTGTTTTGTAGAGTAGGTTCTCCCCTTCTCCCAATTTCTATCCCTCACAGGAGGGAGATCCTACCTGAAGCTAAATTGCAGTTTATGCACCAATGCATATTGACCTGCCAACTCTGCCGTGCTTCTCACTTCTCGAACTTGCTGTTCATTCGCATGAACTCTGATCATCTCTGGAAGTAAGTTATTAAATTCCTCCAGCAAAATGATCTGTCTTGTCAATTTTAAGGCCCATGCTCATCTATCAAAATGACTATGTTTAACTCTTTCAAATTCAATATAAGTCTGACCTGGTTCCATCATTATATTTCTGAATCGTGCTCTATATCTTGCTGGTACCAATTCATAAGCATTCAAAATAGCCTGTTTGACATCTGCATAACCTCATGACCCCTCATCTGACAGCGTTCCACATACCTCACTAGCTCTGCCTACCAGCTTAGTCAGAATTAGCATTACCCACAAGTTGTCTGACCACTCCATCTGTCTATCCAATTTTTCAAATGAAATGAAAAAGGCAGCCACATTTTCCTTATCAAAATATGGCAATGTTTTCACATATTTAAATATAGCCCTACCTTCTATTTTAATCTCTACCCAGTTAACATGACTTTGCTGACTAATTTACAATCTCTGAAATTCAAATTCTCTCTTTCTTTTTCCTCTCTCTCTCTTTCACTTCTACCTCGTTTTCTCTTTCCTATCTCTTTCTTTTTGTCTCAATTTTTAATCTTCTAACTCCAGTTACTGCATTTGCAATACTTTTTTCCTAACTCTACTGCACTCACTGTCAGTTTCTCCCATACACCAAAGTGCTCGACCAAATCTATTGCAATTTCAGCTTCCCTTTTGTCCATAGTTAAATACAATTCTAACCTATTCGCTAATTCTAAATGTACGTCCTTCCTGTCTTTCTAAACTCCCTTGGCAAATTTTGGAATCATTTTCAAACCCAGAACCTATTTCGTAATGTTAATTCCCATTGCGCTCACTTTTCATTTAATCATCCACATGTAACCAAAACTAAACATATTTTCCGACCTAAGTTTTATTTAAAGATCTTTGACAATAATTGCCAAGTGTTGGAATCTGCTGAGACCTTTTGTAGCCCTAATCTGTTCATATATGCCCCAATCCTGAATGACAAGCCCTTAAACTGTTATGACATTGATGTCAAACCCCTCTATTAATAAAAACCAAACATCAATATAACTCACCTCGCCTAGTAATCTGTTAAAACATAAGTGACAGAGAACTCCCAAATTCCACCATTCAAAGAAAAATAACAATATATTTTATGAACACGAATCGAGAACATCAAACAACAACTATTCACATGTACAAGACAACCTTTTCTTAACTACTTATGGACTGACTACAACTTCAAAAATATGCCGGTCCATTAACCCACTTATTGAACGTTACATTAACGTAGTCTCAACATCGCACAGTCTCTGTCTTTCCACTGTCTTCAGTCTTCCAGCTGATGATCTCCCTGGGTCACCTTCTTTCTGTGCTTTTTTTAAAGTAAATCAAATATATTGGAAAGAATATTTTTTTCTAATTTGAGACCAAAATGTGAGCTGTCCAGTTGGCTTTCACATTAATTTTCAAAATACCAGGTTTATATACTCCCCATGACATATTCAATTCTCGTTGTTTGATTGGTTTTCAGATGTTACAACAATACAATTTATCTTCCAGTGGTTTCTGGTATCCTGGGCATGATTCAAATTAACTGGTTACATTCTAAATTAATTTTTGGCATTACACGTAAGAGTCACAACACTCTCTCTAATGGATGTGATAGATTAGGGGGCATTCTTCTTTCTGGCCAGGTATATTAGATATCTACCTCATTTATCACCATACTCAAATAACCTCTGTTTCGCAAGGGAGATTTCTATCTTTGCTGTCTGGGTGAGCCCAGCATTCAAACTAGCTCTGAGAGCTGTAATCTGCTGCAACTTGGTTATAGATGGTCTGGCAAGGTATGCTGATTCAGCTGCCTTCAGGCAAGCCTCGAGGATATGCAGCTGCTCTGCCTTCTGCCACTTCTGGGTCGCCGAGTAAGAAATAATCAAACTCCTCGCATAGGCCTTGGCAGTCTCCGAGACCACCGACGTATTACTGGCCGTACCCAAATTAATGTCCCAAAAATTTTTAACTTCCACCGAAACATATTCAATAAACTTGCTATCATTCAGGAAGAAAGGAGCCATGTGCCAGTGCCATGAGCCTGTCCCATCACCACCGACCTTTAACTCCATGTACACTGCTGCATGGTCAGAAATGACTATCTTCCAAATTCTGCAGGATAGCACTGAATTCAAAAAAAATGTAAATCCTCGTACAGCACTTACGTGGCTGAGAGAAAAAGGGGAAGTCCCTCTGCTCAGGGTGGGGACAACTCCACACACCCACCATTCCCAGCTCCCTGTTCAGGTACACCAACTGCCTGGATTGCGGGGACGTACCCGCAAGACCACGAGGCATCCTGTCCACTTCGGGGTTAATAAGTCGGTTACAGTCTCCCCCTATTTCTGTATGACGTGCCCCAAGGGCCATCAACCAGAAAGGGCATCTGTTATAAATTTGAGGGCGCAGGATACATTCAAAATCCCATACATATTTCCATGTATTAAAGCTTTACGAATCAAAACCCACCCATATTCATTCTTAATTTCGTCTCACAGTTGAAATGGAAGATTCTTCTTGTGGAGTTAGTAACCCCTCTGTTTTCGAATTGAAGATGAGAAAAAACACACGTCTGAACACTGAGACAGAGCGGTGAGGAGAGAAGGTGGAGTGAAGCGAGGGCTGCCGGGAATGTAAGGGCTTAATTTATATTTGGGCAGTGGCTGAACGCGAGATACTGCACATGTGGCATCTCCATCCCGCCCCCGTACTTTAACCGGAAGGAGAAGACTCAGTAAGGTAAAGATATTTCTTTATCTTTCTTTCTCATATATTTAAATGCGTTGTTTGGGTTTAGTTAGTTAATATAAAGCTATCCTTACCATAGCAGGGGCCTCACAAAGTGGCACGTGCCTCTTGTTTGAAGTGGGAGCTTTGGAACATGTCTGATATTCCTGACTCTTTCACCTGCAAGACGTGTGTCCAGCTGCAGCTCTCGTTTGACCGCATGATGGCCCTGGAGCTGTGGATGGACTCACAGTGGAGCATGCGCGATAGTGAGGTGGTAGTGGACAACACGTTTAGTGAACTCGTCACACTGCAGGTTAGGATTGCTGAGGGAGACAGTGAATGGGTGACCAAAAGGCATAAAAAGAGTAGAAAGGCAGTGCAGGTGTCCATTGCCGTCATCTCCCTCCAAAACAGGTATACCGTTTTGGATACTGTTGGGGAAGATGGCTCACCAGGGGTGGGCAGCAGTTGCCAGGATCATGGCACCGTGTCGGGTACTCCTGTTCAAAAGGGCGGGAAAAAGTCTCAGAGGGTCATGGTTATAGGGGATTCTATTGTAAGGGGAACAGGTAGGATGTTCAGTGGCTGAAAACAGGACTCCCAGATGATATGTTGCATCCAAGGTGCTCGGGTCAGGGATGTCACTGATTGGCTGCAGAGAATTCTAAAAGGTGAGGGCGAACAACCAGTTATCTTGGTGCATATAAAATGAGATGAGGTCCTGAAAGAAGAATTCACGGAGCGAGGAGAGAATTTAAAGGAAGTGATCTCGGGAATACTACCAGTGCCACGTGCTAGCCAGTGTAAAAATGAAAGAATAGGCAGGATGAACACATGGCTTGAGGGATGGTGTAGGAGGGAGGGATTCAAAGTTGTTGGACATTGGGACGGGTTCTGGGGAAGGTGGGACTATTATAAAATGGACAGTCTATATCTAAACCAGACTGTAACCAATGTCTTTGGGGGAATTTTTGATCCTACAGTTGGGGAGTTTGTAAACTAATGTTGCAGGGGTCTGGGAACCAGTCGAGACTGGAGACTGTAAGAATTGTGAAGATGGCATTAATAAAGGGAAGTGTAGGCAGAGAGCGAATGAGTGCAAATATCTGGTGGCATGAAATGCATCTACTTTCATGCAAGGAGTATAGTGTTTAAGGCAGATGAACTTAGGGCTTGGATTGGTGCCTGGGAGTATGACATTATTGCAATCACAGAGACTTGCTTGAAGGAAGGGCATGATGGTTAACAACGAAATGCTTCAGGATATAAACGCTTCAGACAGGACAGAGAGGGAAGCAAAAGGGTGGTTGGGGTGCAGTTGCATTGCTGGTCAAGGACGATTTCACGGCTATGCTAACGGAGCACACTATGGAGGTCTTGGATAGTGAGGCATTATGGGTGGAGCTGAGAAATAAGAAGGGCGCAGTTACATTGTTGGGGCTGTATTACAGGCCTCCCAAGCGTGAGGTAGAAGAACAAAGATGTAAACAGATTATGGAAAGATGTAGAGGCAATAGGGGAGTGGCGATGGAAGATTTTAATTTTCACATTGACGGGGATCCACTTTACGTCTGGATGTGGTAGAATTTCAGGCGAGTTTTCTACTACAGTATGTCAATTGTCCGACGAGGGAAGCGGCCATATTGGACCTGGTACTGGGGAACGAACCAGGACACGTGGTAGAAGTTGTGGTGGATGATTTCTTTGGGAACAGTGACCACAATTCTGTAAGTTTTAGAATATTCGCAGATAAAGTAGAAGCTGGTCCTAAGGGAAGCGTACTAAACTGGGCCAAGGCCAATTATATCAATATTAGGCTGGAACTCGGAAATGTGGTTTGAATACAGCTACTTGAAGGGAAGTCCACATTTGAGATGTGGGAGGCTTTCAAAGATAGATTAAAGATAGTGTAGGATAGGCATGTCCAGTTGATGGCAAAGGATAGGAGGAGCAATATTCATGAACCATGGATGACAGGAGAAATTGTACGATTAGCCAAGAGGAAAAGGGAAGCATACATAAGATCTAGGCAGCTAAGAACAGGACGGGCCCTGGAGGAATATCAGAAGAGTAGGACATGTATTAAACAAAGAATCAAGCGGGCTAAAGGGGATCATGAAACAGCATCAGCGAGCAGAATTTTGAAGAATTCCACAGCAGTTTATTATTATACAAGAAGTAAGCAGGTAAATAGAGAAAGGAATGGTCCACTAAAGGATAACGAAGGAAGGCTGTGTGTCGAACCTGGGAGAATGGGTGAGATTCTGAATGATTACTTTGCATCAGTGTTCACTGAGGAGAGGGACATGTTGAATGTGGAGATTTGAGATCGAAGTTTGATTAGTCTGCATCACGTTGACATAAATAGGGAAGATGTGTTGGGTAGTCTGCAGGTTATTACCGTGGACGAATCCCCAGGACCGGATGTGATCTACCCCAGGTTGCTGGGGGAGGCGAGAGAGGAAATAGCTGGGGCCCTGACAGATAACTTTATGGCATCCTTAAATACAGGTGAGTTGCCAGAGGACTGGAGGGTTGTTCATTTTGTCCCCCTGTACAAGAAGGTTAGTAGGGACATTACAGGTAACTACAGACCAGTGAGACTGACTCGGTGGTGGGAAAGTTGCTGGAGAGGGTACTGAGGAATAGCATCTATTCATATTTAGAAATGAATGGGCGTATCAGTGATAGGCAACATGGTTTTGCGTTGGGGAGATGGTGCCTTATCAACGTAATTGAGTTCTTTGAGGAAGTGACAAAGGTGATAGATGAAGAAAGGACTCTTGATGTCATATACATGGACTTCAGTAAGGCGTTTGATAAGGTTCTCCATGGTAGACTAATGGAGAAATTGAAGTCATAAAGTGTGCAGGGTGTTCTAGCTAGATGGATAAAGAACTAGTTGAGCAGCAGGAGACACAGAGTAGTTGTTGAAGGGAGTTTCTCGCAATGGAGAAAATTGACCAGTGATGTTCCACAGGCGTCAGCGTTGGGGCCATTGTTGTTTGTGATATACATAGATGACTGGAAGAGGGCGCTGTTGGTATGATCAGCAAGTTTTCAGATGACACGAAGATTGGTGGAGCAGCAGAAAGCATAAGGGGTTGTCAAAGAATACAGAAGGATATAGATAAACTGAAAAATGTGTTGCTGTAAAAGCGCAGCTGGTCAGGTAGCATCCAAGGAGCAGGAGAATCACAGTTTTGGGCATAAGCCCTTCTTCAGGAATCAAAGATATTACCGAAACATCGATTCTCCGGCTCTTTGGATGCTGCGTGACCTGCTGTGCTTTTCCAGCAACACATTTTTCAGCTCTGACCTCCACCATCTGCAGTCCTTACTTTCTCCTTTTTGATATAGATAGACTGGAGAGTTTGGCGGAAAAGTGGCAGATGGATTTCAATCCAGACAAATGTGAGGTGATGCATTTAGGCAAGAGTAGTTCTACAGCGAATTATACAATGAATGGAAGAGCCTTTGGAAAAGTTGATGAGCAGAGAGATATGGGAGTGCAGGTCCATTGTACCGTTAAGGTTGCTGCACATGTGGGTAGAGTGGTCAATAAGGCATGTAGTATGCTTGTCTTCATTGGACGGGGTATTGAGTATAACAGCTGACAAGACATTGTTTCGGCCCATTTAGAATACTATGGACAGATCTGGTCGCCACATTACCAAGGTGATGTGGTCGCTTTGGAGAGGGTGCAGAGAAGGTTTTATGAGGATGTTGCCTGGTATGGAAGGTGCTAACTATGAAGAAAGGTTGAGTAATTTAGATTCATTTTCATTAGAAAAAAAGAGATTGAGTGAGGACCTAATTGAGATTTATAAAATTATGAAGGGTCTAGAAAGGGTGGATAGAGATAAGCTTTTACCCATGGTGAAGGATTCAAGAACGAGAGGTCACACTTTCAAGGTGAGAGGTGGAAAGTTTAAGTGGGATACACGTGGTGAGTACTTCACATAGAGGGTGGTGGGCGTTTGGAACGCGTTGCCAGCAGAGTTGGTAGAGGCAGGCACGGCAGATTCATTTAAGATGCGTATTCAGAGATGCATGAGTAAGTGGGGAGCAGACGGATACAAATGCTTAGGAATTAACCGACAGGTTTAAACAGTACATTTGGATAGGATCCAGTATTTGTTGGAACACAAATGGGAAATTCTCAAAGGGCTGTTCAAGTGTAAGTTCCCTTCCCCGGAGGATTGTGGTGCCTAGATATTTGCATTTATTCAAAGTTGTTTTTGTTATGGAGTAAAATGGTATACAGACAGAAACGTGCTGCTGTGACCAAAAGCACATGGAGCGGTGACAAAGTATCTAATGGCCCTCTCCTGCTGCTCAGTCCTGTTTTGCTATGTTCTTTTCAACCCGTCACAGCTCCTACAAGGAGCAGATGGAGGCCACTTGCTCCAAATACCTGGTCAACAATAACACAGGATCTCATTCAGTCTCTCAGGACTGTCACGCATGGTTTGGTGTCGGTTGGAAATGTCATTTTGTTCGAAAGATGCCTCTGGTCTCTTTACAGATTTTTTCCTCTCTGCAACTTGTGGTTCATTTATTGGTGATGTTATGGACCCAGATTCACCGTGAATACAGTCCCCATACCTCAACCAGAGGAGACTCACAAAATACTTAACGCTCTCTGATTGCAACGTTCAATAAAAGAACATTTATGAAAACTGCAGCCATTAACTTTGCAATTACTGAATATGAGGACAAAGGGAACAGGATTGGGTAATTCGGATGATCAAGCCATTGCATAATATCATGGCTGATCTACTGTTGATATTAAAACCTCTTTAATGCCCTATTCTTCACCCTTAGTTCTCTGACTGGTCAAAGATCCATCTACTTCCTCCTTAAATGCTTTCAGTGATATAGCTCCCCGAGCTCCCTAGCCCAGGTCATTCCTGACAGTGATTACCTTCTGTGAGAGCAAAGCCCTCTCTGCACATACACCGTCACCTATTGATATGAACAAAAGGTGAACACACGGGCTCAGGAAAGAGTGAATGGCTTTGATACCAAGGCAGTATTTGTCTGAGGATGGCATCGGGACCATCTACTTATTTGAGCTGAATGTGGATCAGATGTAACCTTCCCACTGGACGGGGCCTTTCAGAACACAAATAAAGAGGTTTGGGGTCAGTCGCCAAAAATCCTATCTGTCCCAGGGCATTTCTGCAGGAGATCCACAGGTTAGATTCCTCAGCACAACATCTTCAGTTGCTCCAACAATGTCTTTTCCCATCATAAGATCTGAAGTAGGTATGATGACTGAAGATAACAGAATGTTCAGAACATTTTGCCCCCCACCAGCTCCTGAACCATTCTGTGTCCATGTGCAGCAACACCCGGACAGCATTCCGATTTGTGCTGATAAAGAGTGATGTGTTCAGTGAATCAAGCTGTTATACAGGAACAGGCACAGCCCAATCAGACATTTAAACCTGTTCTATGAGACCAGGAGGAGGCTATTCATCACCATGAGACAGTTATACAGGAAAAGAGGGGTCATTGATATTCTAACATGAGAAACCCATGAAACCGAGATTGCACTGATAGAGGACTCCATGATGTTAATCATTCCATTGTTTGTAGAATGTGTGCTGCTTTAATATAATTTGCTGGCAATGAGAAGGGAAGCCAAATGATTTCAATCGAGTCTCAAGGAGGCATTTCCATCACCGAGAAGACACACCCATCGTCTCCATGGAGGTCAGAATCTGGTGGGAATAGTTAACTGTTTTAGCATGAAGGTATTGTGGTTGCTGTAGGGATTGCGGATAACGAGACTTTCAGTGCAGGACCATACACCAAATGCACTGTATTAATGTGGGGAGAGATTATTCAAACACTGGCCTTCTGTCTCTCTCATGAGACATGTGAATTGGGTGTGGAGTGAGGGGAATATTCTCAGAGGCTCTCAAACTATCGACAATCATACATCCCGAGTAAAAAAGAAGCCACGGAATTTTTCACAGTATCAGTGTCTATTTAGAACATCGTGAGTGACTGTCCCTCCCCCTCAAGTTTCAATGCAATCGCCTCTCACTCTCTCACAACGCCAGAGATTAATCTTCACTGTCTCCTCGTGGTACCATAATCCCAGGGATTAGTCTAGTGAAACTCCATTGCACCCTCTCTGTGGCAAGTTGATCATTCCTTTTAAAGGAGAGAAAGTCTGTCCACAATATCTCAAATACTGCCTCAACAACACTCTCAGCGATTATCACAGTAACTCTTTTTCCTCTTAGACATCTATCTTTCTTCCCTGTGGTGTAAAAAGCGTTTCTGTCTCTCTATAATGCTGGAAAGAGTTAACACTTTTATAATGAAGGTATTGTTGCTGCTGTCGTGATTATGGATAGCATGACGTTCATGGAAGGATCATGCACCAATTCAACTGTATAAATGTTGGGAGAGTTTATTCAAAAGCCTGAATCTCTCTCTGCCTCTTTCTGTCTCTCTGTCTCTCTGTCTCTCTGTCTCTGTCTGTCTGTCTGTCTGTCTCTCTCTCTTTCTCTCTCTCTCTCTCTCTCTTCCTCTCTCTGTCTCAGTTGGAGTAGGGAGTGGGGGTGGTTGGGTGGAACGTTCTCAGAGGCTCTTAAACTATCGAGAACCATGCAATCTGAGTGTAAAAAAAAACATGAAACTTACCACCGTGTCAGTGTCTGTTTAGAACATCATGAGTGATTGTCCATCCCCCTTAAGGTTCAATGCAATCACCTCTTATTCTCTCACTGAGCTTCACTCACTGCTCATGGTGCCGTCATCCCAGGGATTAGTCTGGTGAAACTTGAGAGAAATTCAATCCACAGTACCCCAAATACTGCCTCAACAACACTCTCAGGGATTGTCAAAAACATATTTTCTCTCATTTAGATATCGCATTTATTTCCTGTGCCACAAAAAACAAAATAGTCCTTCTCTATGCATTACGACTGACATGGAATGTATAAGTCCCTTACATCTGTACGTCAGCATCAATAAAGCCAGCACCTGAGATACCTATGGAGATGTGCATCACTCTCGGAGACAATTTCAATGAGATTGAACACACCTAAAATAGGCAATACAGAAAACAGGCAGAGAAAGGGAGCTATCTTTACCTTTGTTCTTCTCTCACAGGATGCATAAAGCCCTGGCCAGGGCAGCATGTTATGCAGACCTTGAACTGAGTGACTGGTCCAGCTGTTCCACAGTACCGTAAAGAGTAAAACGCGTAGCTTTGGGTTTGTAGTGTTACAACACAGGATAAATCTTCCTGCTTAATTAAATCCAGCAACAGAGAAAAGATTTAACCCATGCAGTAATCTGTGATAATTCTAGAGTCCAAATCTATTTAAAGTAAAAAGTAACAACTTTATTCCTTAAAGTATAACAGAGAATAATAAACGAGCCACTATTTACACTTCTTCCTCTATCCTGTCTTTTACCTTCCCCCTCCACAATACTAGCCCGATAAGACTCCTAATTAAGATTTACAAAACAAAACTGCTTATCTCAAAACCAGGAAGTTTTTAGTTCTTCTCCATATTCTTGTCTTATTTTATTGTCTTCTTTTCTTCTTGGGGACTCTGCTTCACCAGTTATGATCAATAAAGGTACCTATAGGAGATCTATTTTTCAGACAGTCTTTGCGTGCTGGTAGTTTGGCAGTTCTTCTCTCAATTTTTCAATTTTCCATGGTCTTCTACCGCCAAATTGTTGGATTGTATCATTGGCTGTTAAGGTTGTCAATATAATAAATTGAAACTTGGTTGGAGGTGGGTATTTTGGGGTATAATTTAAAATGATTTGCTGAATTTGTTTCGGGACAATGAGCTAATCGGGTAGTTCGACGTAATGTTACATTATATCTATTTTACAGAACTCTTGGTGCTGTCAAGTCTTTATTTTTGGCTTTTAATTTTCTAAAAGGTGCAGTATACCCACGTGTTCATCACAGAAGTCACACGGAAACCTGAAGAGGGAAAAATGACACATTGACTTCCCTAAAGGTCATGAGACAAGCAGATTGGTTTTTATAACAAATGATAATGGTTGCTTTTAACTTCCCAATTTACTTCATGAGATATCAACAGGCCATTATTCTGTGGCTCTAGATTGTGAGTCAATGGCTTGACCACCATAAACTGTCTTCTCTTATGTGCAGAGAACAAGTTAAACATTCTCAATAGCAATTATTTAGTGACGGACATGTGATTAAAAGGAATGTGAAACTGTTGCATCCGGATTGAACAAAGGCAAAAATGGTTTATTCAGATATTGCACTGAGACTGAGGACGAGACTGGGATATGATGATGGGATATGGTGGTATTGGACAGGATTGGTGAGTGGGGAGGACATGGAGATGGAAATATGTGATGGACAAAATGGATTATGGAGTTTGAGAAGAGTTTGGTTCCTTCTTGCATATCAGTTAGTAATTTACAAATCGTAGTTTGTTAGTTATAATGTATAAGGAAATGCATTTTTGTTTGAAACTGATGATATTGACTTGCATTTTCCAAAATGTACATACCATGAGCCGAAATTCAGTGCAATCCAGTTTAGTAGACAAACATAATGACTTACCAGGAACATCAGCTATCGCGAGGATGGGATAGTAACCACCTTGAATAATCCAAAGGATATCCAGGATCCGATATGCTAATGATATCCAAGGCTGAGAAAGCCTGTAAAGACCCATAGATAAACTCCTGTCCATTGTTGGAACATTCCAGTCTAATATTCTCAGATTCGGACTCGTTGTTGGAACATTCTAATCCATTGTCCTCAGATTATGAACCATTATTGTAATGTTCTTGTCTAATGTTCTCAGATTTTGATGTCTCCTCCCTCTCTCTCTCTCTCTCTCTCTCTCTCTCTCTCGAGCTGCTGATCCCTGTTAGTGCTTTAAGTGATGCTCCTACTCACACTATGGGATAGCACATTGAACAGAGCCACACTATGGGATAGCACATTGAACAGAGCCCAATTATCTTTCAACGACGGAAACTCTCCACTGGGATAATTAGGATTCACGGAGATTTACATTAATCACAGTCACTGAACAAATAGCTCCATTTAACCCCTTTGAGTTCAATATCGATTTTATTAAAATTCAAAAGAACGTTTAAAATTTACTAATTTAGCTTGGGATATGTGGGAGTGGCTGAGGGAAGGAATATTGGAGATGGTAGATTGATTGTGTGTAGTCATTCAATGTGCCTTGGATATGGAAGTAATGTCAAAGGATTGTCAGAATATAAACACGTTTCTCCGTTTATAAATGGAAACATACGGTCTGTAACTACTGATCAGTGATTATAATGTCAGTAAAATATGGAGAGAACTTTCCTAGTCCATAATCTGACAGGCAAGTATACCTACGACAACGTGAGTTATAACAGGCAAGTGGCATGGAAATGTTGACAGAGAATATGATGTGACATCCAATTCAGATGGTTAGCCAAGGATCAGAGAGGGCAGGTGAGTGTCATGCTGTTAATGTTGTCGATGTCAATCATCTGGGATTAAATACCTTGGGATTGATCCTTCCATATCCACCACAAGTTCACCTGTACCTCCACACACATCATCTATTGCATCCACTGCACCCGATGTGGCCTCCTCTATATTGGTGAGACAGGCCGCTTACTTGCGGAACGCTTCAGAGAACACCTCTGCGCCGCCCGGACCAACCAACCCAACCACCCCGTGGCTAAACACTTTAACTCTCCCTCCCACTCCACCGAGGACATGCAGGTCCTTGGACTCCTCCACCGGCAGAACATAACAACACGACGGCTGGAGGAGGAGCGCCTCATCTTCCGCCTGGGAACCCTCCAACCACAAGGTATGAATTCAGATTTCTCCAGTTTCCTCATTTCCCCTCCCCCCACCTTGTCTCAGTCGGTTCCCTCAACTCAGCACCGCCCTCCTAACCTGCAATCTTCTTCCTGACCTCTCCGCCCCCACCCCACTCCGGCCTATCACCCTCACCTTGACCTCCTTCCACCTATCCCACCTCCATCGCCCCTCCCCCAAGTCCCTCCTCCCTACCTTTTATCTTAGCCTGCTTGGCTACTCTCTCTCATTCCTGATGAAGGGCTTATGCTCGAAACGTCGAATTCTCTATTCCTGAGATGCTGCCTGGCCTGCTGTGCTTTGACCAGCAACACATTTTCAGCTGTGATCTCCAGCATTTGCAGACCTCATTTTTTACTTGATTAAATACCATGCACTGGTTTTCAATTTCAGTGTGATTATGATACTGGGGACATGGCTGCAGAGACTGGAGGGAGGGAACAAGGTATTTCCCAGTCATCAGTATTGGGATTTTACTCTTTATAAATCATAAGAAAATCAAATTCCAGGATACATCTCCAATGAGGAATGAGGAGAGCCAATATTAACCATACGACTAGAAGATATTGGAGCAGAAATTTGGTCATTCAGCCCATTGAGCCTGCTCCGCCATTCAACGATGGCTGTTAAGCTTCTCAACCCCATTCTTCCGACTTCTATCTGTAACCATTCATCCCCTTTACAATCAAGTACCTATCTGTCTTACTCTTAAATATACTCAATTACCTGGCCTCGACAGCCTTCTGTAGCAGTGAATTCCATAGATTCACCACTCTCTGGCTGAAGAGGTTCGTCTTAATCTGTCTTTGAAAAGGTCTTCACTTTACTCTGTTTCTTGGTTCCTAGTCTCCCCTCCATTGGAAATATCTTGCCAAAATCCACCCTCTCCAGGCCATTCAATATCCTGTAAATTTCAATTAGACCTCCTAACATTCCTCTGAACTCTATCAAATATAGACCCAGAGCCCTCAGATGTTCATCATATGATAAGCTTTTCATTCCTGGGACCACTTTCGTGAATCTAATCGGAAAATGCTCCAGGGCCAGTCCATCTTTCCTGAGATATGGGACCCAAAACTGTGTACAATAATCCAACTGTAGCCTGGCCAAAATCTTGTAGAGCCTCAGAAGTACATCCCTGCATTTATATTCAATCCCTCTTGAAATAAATGGAATCAATTTATTTGCATTCCCAACTGCTGACAAACTGTAGGTTTACCTTTCAAGATGCTTGGACTTGCAACGCTCCACCCCCCCCCCCCCCACCTCCCCCGGAGTCTTCTGAACTTGCTCGCTATTTAGAGAATAGTCCATGCCTTCATTTTTCCTGGCAAACTGCATGACCTCACACCTACCCACGTTATACTCCACCTGCCACTTCTTTGCTCACTTCCCTAGCCTGTGCAATTCCTCCAGCAGGAGAAAGTGAGGATCGCAGATGCTGGAGATCAGAGTCGAAAAGTGTGGTGCTAGAATACCCCAGCCAGTCAGGCAGACTCTAAGGAACACGATATTCGTCGTTTCAGTCATAAAGCCTTTATCGGGAATGAAGTGGGTGCACGGACAATGGTTGGGAGATGAATGGGAGTGGGTGGGAGGAAGGTAGCTTGAAGGAAGCCTCCAAGATGGCTAAATGGAGGTGAGTGGTGAGATTGGAAGTTGGAGTGGATAGATGGGAAGGAAGATAAACGGGTAAGACAGTTCAACAGGCGGTGTTCAGTTGGAGGGTTTGATCTGGGATAAGGTGGAAGGAGGGGAGATGAGGAAACTGGTGACATTGCGCTGGATACCACGTGGTTGAAGGGATCCAAGGTGGAAGACGACGCGCTCTTCCTCCAGACGAATCGTGGCTAGAATGTGCCATTGGAGGAAGCCAAGAACTTGCATGTCCTTTGAAGAGTGGTAGGGGGAGGCGAAGTATTCCGCCGCAGGGAAGTGGGGTTGTTGGGTGTGTGACGGAGAGTGTTCCCTGAACCGTTCTGCAAGTTGACGTCCTGTCTCCCCAGTGTAGAGGAGACCAGGAGCAATGGACAGAGTAGATGAGGGTTTGGATGCACAGGATATTCTCTGCCTGATGTGGAAGGATCCTTTGAATTGAGGTGAGGAGGAAGTTGTTTGCACAGGTTTCATACCTCTTGCAATGGCAAGGGAAGGTGCCGTGAGTGGAAGGCGTCTTGTAGGGGTGTGGGAGGGGGGACGCTTGAACCTACCGAGGGAGTCGTGAAGGGAATGGTCCCTGCAGAATGCTGATAGGGGTGGGGAGGGAAGTATGTGTCTGGTGGTGTGGTCTGACTGTTGGTGGAAGAAATGCCGGAGGGTGATGCGTTGTATCCTGAAGGTGGTCTGGAAGGCGAGCATCAGCAGGGTTGCTAGAGGGTGCTACTGCACCCTCCTGCAGCCGAACCACCTCTTCGATGCTACCTATCCCTCTATTGCATCTTTGCACTGTTTGAAACTTAGTCAGAATGCACTCAGTTCCTTCATGTAGACCATTAATGCACAAAGCGAATTTTGTGGTCCCAATACTGAGTCTTGAGGAATACAACTTGTCACTGAATGCCATCCTGAGAAGGACACTTTTATCCCCACTCTCTGCTTTCTGTCAGACAGCCATGCATCTATCCAAGCTATCACCTTGCCTGTAACACCAGGGGCCCTAATCTTTCTCGATAGCCTCCTGCGCGGCACCTTATCAAAGATTTTTAGAAGCAGGTGGAAAACATCTATTGGTTCTCTTTGGTCAAATCTGCTCGTTACTCCCTGAAAGTATTCCAGCTGGATATGACCTCCCATTGATGAAACAATGCTGACTTTGCACTATTTTACTAAATACTTCCAAGTATTCAGAAATCCCATTATTCACGATGGATTCCAGTATATTACCCACACACAAGGTAAGGCTAATCAGTTTGTAACTTTCCATCTTCTGCCTAACTCCCTTATAAAATGGATTGTCATGTTAGCAATTTTCCAGCCATTCCTGATTTTAGTCATACCTGAAAGATTGCCACTTTCATTCTCACTACCTCTTCCGCTATCTCCCTTACAATGCTGGGGTGTAGTCCATATGGTTCAGGTGATTTATCCAAATTCAGGCCATTCAGTTTTCTAGCATGTTCTCCTTGGTGATGACCACCATACCAGCTCTGCCCTCTCACTCTCTTCAATTTTGGGGAAATTACTCGTGTCTTCCACCATGAACATTGATGCAAAGTTCCTCATTCATTTCTTTGTTTTCCACTACTGTCTCTCCAGCATCATTTTCCAGTGGTTCATATTCATTTTTGCCTCTCTTTTCACTTTACATATCTAAAGATCCTCTTACAGTTTCCTTTCTATTACTGGTTAGCTTACCTCCATATCTAATCTTCTCTGTCCTTTTTTGCCCTCTGTTAGTCTTTGTAAGTTTCGCAATTCTCTAGTTTCCCAACGCCCCTCACCATATTATGCCCTTGCTCTTTTGCTTTTATGCAATCCCTGACTTCCGTCGTCAGCCCTGGCTGTCTCATTCTCCCTGTACCATGCCTCGATTCCTCAGAAGGAATCTCTGCTGTGATTCCAGAATTAATCTTGGAATCTGCTGCTATTACTGTTCCCCTGTCTTTCAGGCTTGACCCCTCTCCCAGTCAATTCTACCCAGCTTCTCCCTTATGCCTCCGTAGTTGCCCTTATTCAGCTGAAATACCGTTACTTCTGATTCTATATTCTCTCTCTCAAATTGCAGAAGAAATTCAACAATGTTCGGATTATTGCTTCCGAAGTTTACCTTCACCCTAATCTCCATTACGAATCCTGCGTCATTAAATCCAGTATTATCTGTTCCCGAGTGGGCTCCACCAGAAGTTGCTCCATAAAGCCATCTCATAAACATTCCTAAAATTCCTTTTCTTGCGAACCACTATCAATCTGATGTTACCGCATACTGAAATCACCCATGATTACTGTACTTTGCCTTTCCTTCACATCTTTTCTGTCTCCTGGTCAACCTTGTGCCCCAGGTCCTGACTACTCTTTGGAGCCCTGTACAAGACTTCAACTGTGGTTCTCTTACCTTTGTATTTCCTCAATTTTACCCACGCAGATTCTACACAATCTGACATTACTTCCTTTCTTACTATTGACTTAATCTCATTTCTTACTAATAAAGCAAATCCATTCCCTCTGCTCACCTGCCTATCTTTTCGATAGGATAAATATCCTTAAATATTCACATCCCCTTGAAGCCACCTTTCTGTGATGCCCATCGCTTCATACCTGCCGATTTAATTCTGCACCTCAAGGTTATTTACCTTATTCCTTACACAGCATGCATTCAGTTGTAACCCCTTCAGTCCTGCATTAACCGTCCCTCTTCTCATTGTCATTCATTTGTGCAGTGAGCTTGAAGTTTGATATATTAAACATTTCCAGATGCTCTATCCTATTTGTGTCTGTTCTTGGAGATTTTAATAACCTCTCCTGAGTTCTGTAATCTTGACTCCCTATTTTAATTCGGCTTTTCTAAATAAATCCTATAACTGCACCACACACACACACACACACACACACACACACACACACACACACACACACACACACACACACACACACACACACACACACACACACACACACACACACACACACACACACACACACACACACACACACCCTAATCAGTTTAAAGCTCTGTCTACAGACCTGGTTAGGATTCACTCGGATTCTAGTCCCAGCACGGTTCAGATGACTACTGTCCCATTGGAACAAGTCGTTTCTTCCTCAGTAATAAAATGTGTTTATTCAACACAAAATACAAAGATAAAAAGCTTTTCTGTACGTACCAAAATACGAAAACTACAAAAAGACAATATTGTTTTAATACACTTACTATGTGGAGCAATATAAATTGCAATGTGAATTATAAAACCATGGAAGTGGTGTGCAAACTTTATCAATCATTATTTGACCCACAGCTAAGATCCTGATTTCCCCTCTGCCAGTGATTCCCTTCACTGAGATTCCACTCTGCCTCTCACGCTACAAGTTCCTGCTGGCCAAGAAAATTTAAATTAATCCACCTTCTCCCTGGAACCAATCTGTTGCTCTATTGGATTGTGTTTAGCTGTCAGCAACTCAGCTCTGTGATGTTATTGGCGATAAATGATCTGGGATGACAGCCAGTATCAGGCAGGGTGCTCGCAGGGTATGGCACCAGACAAAGGGCTTACAGTCTGTGAGAGTTTCTAAGAAAAGTTTCTGTGTATTTCTCCTCATGCTGTCTCCTGATCCAACTTCACATTCATCTGACACCCCTTGCTCTCACTCACTCTGTCGCTCATTTTTTCACTCTATGTATCCCACTTCACTGTTTTTCTCTCGGTTTATTTCTCTCCCTCCCAGTCTAGCTCCGATCATTCCCTCTATTTTCAAGTTGTCAAGTTGGAGAGCTAATGGACGCATGGTGGGCTGAATGGCCTCATCCTGTGTTGTATTAAGTCTGAGGTTCTCTGACCCACAGTAACAAGTTTTGGTGCCTTGAGAGACAAGCTGGTCCAGTGAAGGACACAGTGGACAATTAACCATTATCTCTTCATATTTTCTGACATGCAGCAACATCGATAAAGCTGTTCAAACAAACAGATTCCTCGTATTAAAACTAGCACACTTCAGACTGCCAGGCCACTGTGTTCAGTACCCTCTGTTTTGTTTTGTTGGTCTTAGCTGTACTGCGATTAATCCTCCACAGTCACTCTACCTGTGGACCTATCGCTTTGGTTCCACACACCCCTCCCTACCGCCGCCATACACTAGTTTAAACCCTCGTAAAGGACAATAGCAAACCTGCCTGCCAGGAGATTGCTGCCAGTTCAGGTCCGTCCCATCCATCTTGTCTATATCCTATCAACCCGAGAATCCCAAAGATCCACATATCGGAGATAGTTATCAGTTGTGCATTCCGTCCTTCTTGTGTGTATCCTACTGACCCGTGAATACCAATAATCCACATATCGGAAGTGCTGCCAGTTCAGATTCATATCGTCCTTTTTGTGTATAATCTACCGACCCTGGAATCCCAATGATCCACATATCGGAAGTGCTGCCAGTTCAGATTCATATCGTCCTTTTTGTGTATAATCTACCGACCCTGGAATCCCAATGATCCACATATCGGAAGTGCTGCCTCTCCGACCAGCACTTTGATCGTGTATTTAACTGTGCTACCTTACAATTCCTAAGCTCACTCGCACCATCCATGGAGACTGACATCATTACAATCGCTGAACAAATATCTCCAGTTAACTCCTTTGACTTCAATGTTACTGTATTAAAATTCAAAATGACGTTGAACATTTATGCATTCTGGGTGTGATATGCGAGTGTGACTGAAAGAAGGAATGTTGAAGATGACAGATTGACTGTGTGTAATCATTCAGTCAGCCTTGGATATGGAAGTAATGCCAGAAGTTTAACGGAACATAAACATGCTTCTCTGTTCATAAATGCAGCAATAAAACCCGTAAGTACTTATCAGTCATTGGAAAATCAGTAAAACATTGAGAAAACATCTATCATCCAAGATCTGATAGGAAAATGTGCCAAAAAAACGTGGGTTACAACAAACAAAGGGCATGGATACGTTAACAGAGAATTGCACATGACAAACACAGTTCAGATTGTTATTCCAGGATCAGAGAGGGCAGGAGTGGTTCATGCTGTTGATATTATCGATGTTAAGGAAGGGTCATGAAGTGTCATTTAATGGACTTCGATTACATTGTGATTATAATATTGGGGAAAATGCAGAAGACAGAGAGGACTGGGGGACATGGCTGATTAGACTGGGTGGAGGGACAGTGATGTTCCCCATTTACCAGAATTGGAATGTTAATCTTTATAACTCATATGAAGAACAGATTCAAGAATACATCTACAATGAGGAATTAGCAGAGACAATATTAATGAACTGTCATGGACATATACATCTGCAGTTGGTAGGTTGGTCAGGTATGTTTGTTGATTCTCGTTCTTTTCCTCACCACCTGCTGCAGACCCAATCTAGTAGCTATGTCCTTTAGGATCCGACCAGCGTGATCAGTAGTACCGCTGCCAAAACCATTCATGATAGTCAACTTTGAAATCTCCAGACCAGAACACACTTTGTGCCCTTGACACAGTCAGTGCTTTCTCCAAGTGTTGTTTAACATGGAGGAGGACTGATTCAGATGAGGAACGACGTTACGTGGTAATCAGTGAGAGACCCCTTTGCCCATGTTAATTTCTGTTATTTCTGTAAGGTATGATTCTGTGCGTATGACTATGTCAGGCTGTTGCTTGACTAGTCTGTCAGGCAGTTGTTCCAATGTTGACACTAAACCTCAGATATTAGTAAGGAAGACTTTGCAGGTTCTACAGTGATGTTTCTAATGTTGACTTTTCTGGTGCCCATTTCGATGCCAGGTGGCCCATCCGGTTTCATTTGCTTGAAACTTTGTAGCGATTGGTACAACTGAATGACTCATTAGACCATTTCAGAGGTCGATTGGCAGTCAATGACATTGCTTTGGGCCTGGAGTTGCATGTCAGCCAGACCAGGGCAGGATGGAAGATTCCTTCATTGCAGGATATTAGTGAACCAGGTGTATCTTTCTGACAATCGGCAATGATTTCATTCTCATCAGTAGATTCTTAATTCTAGGGATATTTTTACATTATTGAATTGAATTTCCACCATCAGCAGTGGCGGGATTCAACCTGGATCCACAGAACAGGAGCTGATTTTTCTGGATTGATAATCTATTAGTAATACCATGAGACCTACCTGGATCCACATGTTGAACTCAGCTGCCATTTCTTGTGATACCCTGTTCTTCATTCATTGCTTATGTTATTCTCGAATCTCATCCTTCATAAAATCCTGAATGAAATACACACTCATGGATGCCTTCTCGAATGCTCGAATATATAAAGACAGCATGTTCATCTGCTGAAGCTTCCAAACATAAATATTTGCGTGCCAGATGGCATTCCCAGCAAGGGACAGACAGAGCTCAGCGATCACAGAACCAATGCATCAGAATTAAGCTCTGCAGTCCTGCTAATCTGTTTGTAAATGGTGGCTGACGATTAAACAAATCACCGGAATAGGAGTCTCCAGAAATATCCCCAACCTCAATGATGGAAGAGCCCAGTACATCCGTGCAAAATATAAGGCTGAAGCTTCCGTTGCAATCTTCAGTCAGAAGTTTTGAGTGGATGATCCATTTCGGCCTCTTCCGGTGGTCCCCATCATTACAGATTACAGTCTTCAGGAAATTCCATTAACTGATATCAAGTAACGGTTGAAGGCACTGGATACTGCAAAGACTATGGGCCCTGGTAACATGCTGGCAATAGTACTGAAGACTTGTGCTCCAGAAAATCCCGCTCCCCTATCCAAGCTGTTCCAGTACGTTTGCAAACCGACAATGGTGAAAAACGGCTCAAGTGTGTTCTGTACATGAAACGCAGGACAAATTCGATCCAAATACCGCCTCATCAGTCTACTCTCTATCATCAGTACAATGATGGAAGGTGTCATCAACAGTTCTATCAAGCAGCACCTGCTCAGCAATAACCTGCTCAGTGACGCACAGTTTGGGTTTTGCGAGGATCACTCAGCTCCTGACCCCATCAGAGCTTTGGTTCAAACATAGAAAAAGGAACTGAATTCCAGCCCTTGACATCAAGGTTGCATTCTGCCAAATGTGACATCAAGGACCCCAAGTAAAAACGGTATCGTGGGCCAACACTGGTGTCATACCTGAGAGATAGGTAGATGGTCATTGTTTGGAGGTCAGTCATCACAGCTCCAGAACATGTCTGCAGTAGTCTCTTCGGATAATGTCGGAGGTCCAAACATCTTCAGCTGCTTCAACAATGACCTTCCTTCCATCATAATGTCAGAAGTGGGGATATTCGATGATGACTGCACCATGTTCAGCACCATTCTCAAATGCTCAGGTACGGAAGCAGACCATGCCCAAAGCAACAATATCTGGGCAATATCCAGGCTTGAGCTAGCAAGTGGCAAGTAACATGTGAGCCACATAAATTCAGACAATGAATATAACCAATAAGAAACAATATAACCACTTTGTATTCAGCAGCATTATCATCACTAATCTCCCTCACTATAAATATCCTGGGGGGTATCATTGACCAGAAACTCAACTTGACTCACCACATGAATATAACAGCAGATCAGAGGCTAAGAATACTGCACGAGTGACTCACCTCACCCAAAGCCTGTCCATCATCTAGAAGGCACAAGTCAGGAATGAGATGGAATATCCTCACTTGCGTGAATGAGTGCAGCCTCAACAACATTAAAGAAGCTTGACACAATCCAGGACAAAACAGCCCATTTGATTTGTATCACATTCACAAGCATTCACTCCCTTCCCCACGGTCGCTCAGGAGCAGCAGTGTGTACTACCGACAAGACACAATGGAGAAATTCCCCAAAGATCATTAGACAGCTCCTTCCAATTTCATGAACACTTCGATCTGGAATGACAAGGGCAGGAGACTTTTGGGAACATCACCACCTTCAAATTCCCCTCCAATCCATTCAACATCTTGATTTGGAAATGAATCACTGTTCCTTCGTTGTTGCTGGGTCAAAACCCTGGAATCCCCGCCTTAATCAACAGATGGTCACCGCACAGCAGGTCGATTGCAGCAGTTCGAGAGGGCAGCTCAGCACCACCTTCTCAAGAGCAATTAGGGAGGGCAAGAAATGCTGGGCCCATCCAGCGATACCCACATCCAAAAAAGATTTTTTTAATAATAGTTCCAAGTCGAGCATCTCGATGGGACAGGTTATCTCAGTTGAACTAGAACAGGAAAGCAGTGTTTCTAATTTGAACATTTTAGACTTTTCTGTTATTAGAAGGGTGTTCAGTATTTGATGACATATTGTTGCTGATTGCTGTGATAAATTGCACCTGTTTTGTTAAATTCAACAACTCTGGCATAACAGGATCGATTTTACAAAACTACCAGATAGAAAATGACTATCATTGTAGAGACAATGTGCTCCCGCCAGATGAGACTCACAGATAGGATCTCATATTCAAAATATTATTGGACTACTGGCCGACACTGAATCATTCCACCGTCTGTAACACAGGTGTTAACATTGACCAGAACGTGAAGTCAAAACAACATACAAATGGTTACAAGAGCAGGTCAGAGACTTACAATTCTGCACTGAATAATAGACGATATTATCATAAGGGCAAGAGATATAACAATAGATTTAGGCGTTTCAACCTTTTCCTTCACTCTGAAACTGTGCTATTTTGTCATAGTCTCTATGATTAGTGGAAATATCTTCTAAACGCTGACTGTATCAATCTTTGCAGTAATCGATCAGTTTCTATCAGATGCCTCGCCTCCCATTCTTCTAAATTCCATCGAGTATCGATAAAAGAGCCCTCAACTGCTGCTCCTATGACAAGCGGTCATCCCCAGGATGGATCACCTCCAACATAGCCCATTACATTGTCAGCAGTATGTCTCCTCGCTTGTATTCAAGCTCTCTTGAAATGAATGCTAATATTGCATTTGCTTTGCTAACTGCCAACTGAGCCTTCACATTAACCATAAGACAGGACGAGTTTTTCAAAATCCTTTTGTGCTTCAGATTTAGTGGATCCTATTAGAACATAGCGTCTGCTTCTATTCCGCCTACTGAAGGGCATAATCTCACACGTTTCCATATTGTGTTCAATCAGCTACAGGTTTTCTCACAGTCCTAAACTGTCCGAGTCTTTCTGCAGCCTCCCCACTTCCTCAATATCTCTTGCCCATCGAAACATCATTGTATCATCTGCAAACTTAGCAAAAATTCCCTCACGTCCTTTGTCCAGGTGGTTCTCTTATAAGATGTTTCCTGACTCCCAAAGGACTGTCCACCATCTACAAAGGACAACACTCGAAGTGTTGACTCCATTCAGGTTAACATAGTGGATTGATTGGAATTACACCTGTAAGATCTTCACTCCCTGCACCACCGACACTCAGTCGCTTCCCCCTTTTGTTGTGAAGTTACCCCATTATGGTGACACAGGACTTGATGGTGCATAATCCCGGTCTATTGATGTTACTCTATCTCGACACTAACTGTGTGGTCCTCACACCAACCAATGTCACTGTGTGTTGATGACGACGGAGGGAAGTGGAGGAGGGGTTGGCTATGAAGAATGACTGTGTGACTGTTCGGTTTCAATCTGCTCCGACAGCCTCGGATGTATCTGTGCCCTTTGTCACCGCTGCAGGCATGATAAGTCTTCCTGTGAGTCAAATCAAGGAAAGTGAGAGGCCTGATCAGTGTGCCGAGTTGAGCACTCTGATCCTGTGTGGACCAACTGGCAGAGGTAATTAACTACATCTTCAGCTTCTCTCCCCTGAAGCCGATGTCCCAACCTGTTTCAAGAAGGTGAAGAAAGTAAGTGAGAAAGCTCATGCATCGTTCCGTAATTATTACCACCCAGTGGCTCCGGCCTGAATAAATATGAATCAAGAGGCTGGTCATGGCCCAAACCACCTCCAGTCTACCAACCTGCCCTGATCCCCAATAATTTACTTACTGATGTAATGGGTCCACAATGAATATCATATCCCGAACCCTGCACTCATCCCTGGGACACCTGGATAAAAGGGCACCTACACCAGACTGCTGCTCATTGAGTACAGCTTCATCTTCAACATCGATATCCCCACCAGACTGACCACAAAACCCCATGACCATAGTCTCATTTCCTCCCTCTGCCACTTGATCCTCAGCCATCTGACCCACACACCATCAGAGAAGATAATAACTGCACCTCCTCCACAATAACACTGAACAAAGAAGTTGCAGAAATATGTGTCCTCATCCTCCTACTCTACTCCCTGTACACCCACGGCTGTCGCCTCAGCCCCTATTGTACTCACTGCACACCCACTGCTGTGCACTCAGCCCCCTACTGTACTCCCTGTACTCCCATGACAGTGTCCTCAGCCCATTACCATCCTCCCTGTATACCCACAGCTGTGTCCTCAAACGCCTCCTGTATTCACTGTGCATCCACAGTTGTGTCCTCATCCCCCACTGTACTCCCCGTACACCAACGGCGGTGTCTTCAGCCCCTACTGTACTCACTGTACACCCACGGCTGTGCACTCAGCCCCCGCTGTATTTCCTGTACAACCACGGCTGTGTCCTCAGCCACTACTGTCCTCACTGTACACCTACGGCTGTGCCCTCAGCCCCCGCTGTATTTCCTGTAAAACCACGACTGTATACTCAACCCACCAACTGTGATTCCTGTGCACCTACAGCTCTGTTGCCAAGTTTAAAACAAACACCATCGATAAGTTTGCTGCTGACACCAGCATAGCAGGACGGATATCAAACAACGAAGAGTCAGGACATAGAACGGAGATAGAACTTTTGGTGGCTTAGTGTAATGATAATAACCTCTCTCTCAAATTCGGCAATAGTAAAGAACTGATCATTGACTTCAGAAAGAAACGAGGGAACACACTCCCATTTGCACCGATGGTTGAGAGAGTGCAGAGTGTCAGGTTCCTTGGAGTGACGATAACTGACAACCTGTCCTGGACTTCTCACGTAGGTGTGACAGTCAAGAGGTTTCAACAACGCCTCTCCTTCCTCCGGTGGATCAGGAAATTCAGCATGCACTATCTCAACAAATGCATCATTGAGAGCGGACTGTCCGGGTGCATAACGGCCTAGTATGTCAACTGCTCTTTTCAGGACCGTTAGAAACTACAGAAGGTTGTGTGCACAGCCCCCGCCATCACCGACTCCAACCTCCCGACCATTGACTCAATTTACAAGGTTTGTTGCCGCAGAAAGGCTGCTAACATCTATCCCAGAATACTGAGGGAAGTGAGGGAGGAAATAGGTGGGGCTTTAACAGATATCTTTGTAGCATCCTTGAGCACAGATGATGTCCCGGAGGACTGGAGAATTACTAATCCCTTTGTTTCAGAAGGGTATCAGGGATATTGCAGTAAATTATAGACCGTTGAACGTGACTTCAGGTGTAGGGAAGCTGCTGGAGAAGATACTGAGGGGTAGGGTATATTCTCAAATTCGGAAGAAAATCGGTTTATCAGTGATAGGCAACATGGTCTAGTGCGGGAAGATAAAGTCTTACCAACTTCATAGAATTCTTTGCGAAAGTGACAAAGTTGACTGATGAGCGAAGGGCTATGGATGTCAAAAGACAAAATGCTGGAAATTCTCAGCAGGTCTTGCAGCATCGGTAAGGAGAGAAAAGAGCAGACGTTTCGAGTCTAACTGATCCTTTGTAGATGTCATGTACATATACATAAACAAGGCGTTTAATAAGATTTCCCATATTAATGTGATGGAGAAAGTGAGGTCACGTTAGTTCCAGGGTGTGCTAGCTACGTGGATAAAGAAGTGGCTGGGCAACAGGAGGACAGAGAGTAGTAGAGGAAGGGAAGTTCTAAAGCGGAGAACTGTGACAAGTGGTGTTTCACAGGGATATGTGCTGGTACCACTGTTGTTTATGGTACATTTAAATTATTTGGAGGAAAGTATTGGTGGTCTGATTATCCAGTTTGCAAATGACACTAAGATCAGTGGAGAAGTAGATAATAAAGAGGACTGCCAGAGAATACAGTACAACATAGATGGATTGGACGGTTGGGCAGAGAAATTGCAGATAGAGTTCAATCTGTTCAAACATGAGGTGATGCATATTGGAATATCAAATTCAAGAGTAACTATACAGTAAGCGTGAACATCCTGGTGAAAATAGATGTGCAGAGACTTCCAGATGTTCAGGTCCATTCTTCACTGAAGGTGACAACGCAGGTCAGTGAAGTGGTCAAGATTTTATTGGACAGAGTATTGAGAACAAGAGTTAGCAGATCATGTGACAGTTGTACAAGACTTTGTTTCAGCCACATTTGGAATATTGCATCTAGTTCTGGTTGCCACATTAACAAAAGGATGTGGATGCTTTGGAAAAGGGTGCAGAGGACATTCACCATGATGTTGTCTGGAATGAAGGACGCTAACTGTGAAAGGATGTAAGTAGATTATGATTATGTTCATTGGAAAGACGACAGTTGACAGAGGACCTGATTGGAGTCGACAAAATCATGGGAGGTAGGTACGATAGTGCCATTTACGTTTTTTTTTTCTGGACAGATACATGAATAGGCAGAGAGCAAAGGCGTCCAGACACTCAGAAAATAGATGAGTGGTTTAGACAGAGGATCTGGATCAGCACAGGCTTGGAAGGCAAAAGGCCCTGTTCCTGTTCTGTAATTTTCTTTGTTCTAACATTATCAAAGGCCCATCACACCCCAGTAAGGATCTCCTACAAACTCTTCCATCAGGCTAGACGATACAGAAGCTTGAACAAATGCAGCAGCAGGTTCAGGAGCAGCTTCTTCCCAGCTGTTGTCAGACTGATGAATGGACTCTTTAATCTCAGATAATACTGGTTTTGTTCATGTTGATCTCGCCTAGCGCACGCCCTGTGCAACGTAACCTAATGCCTCTCAGACATGTTTTAAAGCCATTGTTCTGTACATCCTTGCTTACTATCATCTGCCTGTACATCGAGGGAGGGACACGCGCGCACACAGCAAGGGAGGGACACGTCCACACACACAGCGAGGGAGGGGAAACACGCTAACGTGCACACACAGCGAGGGAGGGACACACACACACACACACACACACACACACACACACACACACACACACACACAAACAAACACACACACACCGAGGGCAGCATGGTGGCTCAGTGGTTAGCACTGCTGCCTCACAGTACCAGGGATCCAGGTTTGCTTCCAGCCTTGAGCAACTGTCTGTGTGGAGTTTGCACTTTCTCCCCCGTGTCTGCGTGGGTTTCTGCTGGGTGCTCCGGTTTCTTCCCACAGTCCAAAGACGTGCAGGCTTGGTGAATCGGCCACGCTAAATTGCCCATAGTGCTAGGTGCATTAGTCTGAGGGAAATGGATCTGCGTGGGTCGGTGTGTACTGGTTGGGCTGAAGGGCCTGTTTCCACACTTTAGGGAATCTAATCTAATCTAATCTTGGTACAGGTTACAATAAATCCTCACTTTCCTCTCTCCTGTTCCCCTTGATCCTCACTGCGAGCTCCTTCCGCTCCTCACCTCCAGCTTCTCCCGATCCCCAGCCCCAGCCCCGTGCGACACCCCCATCCCATATCCTTTGTTCCCAACTGTTTCTCCCACTCCGTTTCCCTGTGTTTTCCTTTTCCCTGTTTTCTGTTTGTCCCCCTGCTCTCCCTCCTTCTGTTTGCTCTCCCTCCTTCTCCCTGTTCGTTTGACTGTTTGTTTCCTTGTTTTATTTCCTTTCTTTCTTTGACTGACTGTCCTCCTGTTTCTCTCGCAAACTATTTTGGAACTGTCTGTCTCCCAGTGTTCTGTATACTTGCAATTGAAAGCATTCTATTCGAGTGCATAATCGTCTGACATGGTAACGACCCTGCCAAGGAACATGCGAACATATAGAAATTTGTGTGCACAGCCTAGACTATCACGGAAGCCAACATCCCATCAATGGACTCCATTTATGCTTCTCATTGTCGCAGAAAGTCTGGAAACATCAAAGATCTCTCTCACCCCGATAATTATCTCCTGCAAACTTTTCCGTCAGACAGAAGTTACTTAGGCTGGAAAACCTGCACCATCAAGTTCATAAAAACCTTCTTCTGTTCTGTTATTATACTGATGAATCTACCTCTCTAACCTCAAATAATATAAATGTGCTAACGTCGATCTTGCTTTGCACGCCACTTGTGTGCTGTGACCTATTATGCCTCACCCTGTCTAAGAACCCTGTCATCTCTGTTTTCTTGTTTATGACCACGTACCTGCACTACTCGCAAAACAAAACCTACTGTACATGGGACTAGAAAGTGTGGACTTTTCTGAATGTTCGTCTCACTGCTCAGATAAGGCAACTTTGGAACTTTCATACTGAATATGCCTCAGTAATTTATTTATATAAATTGACAAACATCTTAATGCATTTTTATTTGCTCTTAAGCAGTTTTTGTTCGTTTTTTGTCCTCATTCCAAAAGCCAAAAGTGATAATGAACTTATTCATTAAGACCTATGAATTACTGATTCAGATTGAAATGAATATGACTTTAACTGGGAGATAGGATGAAATGGGGGCAGTGGCTGCGGAGACTGCATTGGGAGTACAATGATATTCCCCAATCATGATCACTCTTTCTGACAGATAGAAATAATCATAATGCACAAGGAAACAGCCAACGTTTGGGAGAGGCAAGGCTGAATGACAATGTAAACTGAACAGGATAATTTTAAATGTGATAAAGTGAACTATATGTTTTATACACATCATTTAATCATTGGGAATACAGCTTGAGGAAGGATTACCGGAACTGAAATATTAATTTCGATTTCTCTTCACAGATACTGCAAGACCTGCTGAGCTTTCTCTCCAACTTCTTTTTTTTGTTTTGTTGAGATTGATAATATTGTTTACATCTGGACAGGATACTTGTATTTACAACAGACACTGATAACAAATTTGAATGGCAAAGGGAACAATACAGGAGAACAGCAGTAGAGATACAGCTCATTCCAAGCTGGAACACACGATGGACTGAGTTTCCATCACCTTTGCTGTAACAATTAGGTGTTATATAGGTTTTGGAGAGTGGGGAGATAAGCTTGATCAATGTAGGACACAGAGTGTTCCATCATCAATAATCTATTCCGATTGGTTCATGAAGTTCAGCTGCCTTTAAAAAATATTTTCAAACAAAGTGGCTTTCCTAAGATTTGTAGGATATTCTTAAAAAAGATTTTTTTCAGTTGAAACTTCAAAAAAACCAGACTTCAGCTGTAACACAAGTGTCACAAACGCACCAAATATAATAGGAATAGGAAAGGACCTCATTGACCAAATATAACCAAGTTCAACATGTAGATCTGTCACGAAAGATGAAATATGGAAACATGTAATACAAACTGAAAATGGTGGAGAAATGCAACAGACGGGGAAGTATCTGCAGAGAGAAACAGAGTTAACATATCGAATATGATGTGACACTGTTCTGAAAAGTCACATTGGAATCAAAGGTTAAGTCTGTGCATCGCTGCACAGATGTTATCAGACCTGCAAAGTTTCGCTCCAGTTATTTCTATTTCTTTTTCTTTCTGAACTGTGACAAATTGTCTGATCTGATTGATAAAAGCAAAGCCGTTATCTCAGTTGAATCTCGAATAATTTGTTATGGGCATTAAATGAGAAATTACGAAGTACCTTTGTTTGACAGGGCTCTAAATATCGCTGACATATTGCATTGTGAGAACTTGCCCGAAAATGTTGAAACAAAAGTAGAAGTTGCTGCAGAAATCTCACCAGGTCTAGCAGCATCGGCGCAGAGAAATCAGAGTTAACGTTTCGGGTCCAGTGACACTTCTTCAGAACTTTTGCTATCTAGGAAAATGTTGTTGATAAGCAGAAGAGGCTGGATAGCTGATAATGGAGACTATTAGTAGCTAACAGTACAGGGTGAGTAATGTGAGAAATAGGCCTGGCGTATGTGTAGGGGGCAAGGACATTGGCGAGTTCAGGCTCTAAAATTATTGAACTTGATTTTGAGTGTGAAGGGCTGCAGGGTCGGTACTTGGAAAATGATGTGTTGTTCTTCCAGCTTGCGCAGAGCTTTCCTGGTACACTGCAGCAAACCTGATACACAGATAATGGCCAGTAAATAGGATGGGTTATTAAACTGGCAGGCAACTGGAAGCTCAGGGTCTTTTGCAGATGTTCAACGTATATGTTCTGCAAAGTAGCCACCTTGCCTACTCTTCATTTCCCCAGCATAGAGGCGACCACATTGTGAGCAGCGATTGTAGTGGGCTAGATTGTGGGAAATGTTGGTAAGGTAATGCTTCATCTGGGAGGTATGGTTGGGCCCTTGGATAATGAGGAGGGGGGCAGTAAATGGAGAAGTGTTACAGCTTTGGTAGGGGAAAGTGAAGTGGGCATGTGTTGGGAGTGAATAAAGAGCGGACAGATGTGTCCTGGAGGGATTGGACCCTGCAGAAGGCCGACAAGGGAGGGGAGGCAAATATGTGTCTGGTGGTGGCATCTCTGTGGTTGAGGGGGGGGTGCGGCTGATGGTCTTCTGCATGTGAATGCTGGTGGGATTGTAGGTAAAGACAAGGGAAATTATGCTGCAGGAGGGAACGGGAGGGTGCGACTGAAAGTGCAAGAAATGGGTCAGACCCGGTTGAGGACACACTTGACAACAGTGCTGGGGAATCTTTGTTTGAGGAACATTGTGGGTATTTAAAAGGCGTCCTTGTTGAATTTGGCATCATCAGAAGAAATGCAGTGGAGATGGATGACCTGGGAGAATGGAATGGAGTCTTTACAGGAAACAGGGTGTGAGGATGCATACTCCAGATAGCTTTAGGAGTCGTTGGGTTAGTACTGAATATCAGTGGTTGTTCTATCCACAGAAATAAAAGCAGAGATGTCTAGGAAAGGAAGGGAGGAGTCACAGATAGATCAGGTGAAAGTGAAGGAGAATCGCAAATTCAAAGTGAAATGAATGAACGTTTCTAATTCTGGACGAGAGAGAGAAGCAGCAGCGATAATAACATATTTGTTTCGGAGAAAGAACTGTGGAAGTGGGCTGGAATAGAACTGGAACAAAAAATGGCCTTTGTATGCCATGAAGAAACAGGTAGTACGCCGCCACGTGTGTATCCATGCACCCCCTCTGTGTGGCAGGAGCGGGCTGAAGCAATGGGTCTGCTCTATTTGTGATTATCAGGAAGAAATAAAAGCGAGCTCTGCTATCAGACATCCATCAGCTTGGGGCCGTTCGGGGGGAGAGGTCAAATGGGGCGGGAATCTCCAGATAAAATATGGTCAATTATCGTAGTTGAGACAATGCCTGATCTGCCTTGTTGGGGTCATGGTCCAGGGAAAGATAGGAGGAGGTATCTGAGAGCGGGTGCTCAGTCTCTGCAATGTAGATGTCAGTCCACCAGACTACAGCAGCATCACCCTTATCAGCACAGGCTGAATAACACCGTCAGGGTTGAATCGAAGCACATGGAGTGCAGTTAGTTCAGAGTGTGATAGGTTGGATTCGGACAGGTGGAGAAGAGAAATAAAGACAACCAATGTCACGTCTAGAGTTCTTAATGAACAGATTGAGTTCATATAAAAGGGTAGAGGCATGTGTGCAGGTGTCGAGAGAGTGTTGGAGCTGGGTGACGGTGTCTACGGGACATGGAGAGGAATCTTGTCCAAAAGAATGGGCACAGAGGCGAAGGCAGCAGAAGAACAGTTCAACATCAAATCGAGCCCGAAATTCGTTTAGGTGGTGGCACGGAGAGGCAAAGTTAAGATCTTTGTAAAGTTCAGAGCATTCAGTACCAGAGAGTGGAAGTTCAGGAGGGTTGGTGAATATATGACAGGAGGTGGGTTGGGGGAAGGCATGGAGTCAGAGGGCAGGGTATGGGAGGACAGGAGGGTTCCAGAGTATCGTGGACATCTCTACAATTGGGGGCCGAGTACATCGGGTGAGTATGGCAAATAAGCTGGGGAATAAATTAGAATAATGGAGTGCTGCAGCCTTGACACAATTGGATGCGATGCTAGTGGATAGAGAAAATGTTGATCTCAGTGGCACTGACATTGCACAATCAGTCCTCAGACAGTAACTGATTGAAAATAATCAGGATCACAACCGTATTGAAACGTACTGATTTCACTGGGGTGGCACTCAACCTGCAAGCTCTGTCTTTTCTGAGAGTTTTGACCAAACTGTAGAAAAACATAATATATCTTGATGTTATTAACAGGACAAATGTATCCATGGTTTTGGAAGGCACTGGAACGGGCAGAGTTTATTTGTCATTCCCAATAGTTCTGGGGAAGGTGTCATTGTACAGTGAGGAAATTACCAGCACAGAATTTGCTTCGATACACATGGAGCACAGTTTACTGAGGGTCCCTCATGCCACATGAGCCAAATACTACTTTGATGAAAGGGCCATTACTCGGATCTCAGGCAAATGACATTGGAAAATCAGTTAAAATAATAAAGAGCAAAAGGATCGAACACGTCTTGCTTGAACAATGTGTTCACTCTCTTCACAATGTTTAAAGGAAAACTGATACATGGACTTCTGATTCTGAGGATAGGTTTGTTCTATTTGTGATGTGGCTGTTTGTTTAAGCGCTGTGACACTCCACTCTGTACTCTGGGGAACAAAACCATCCTGTTTACGGTGCATCAGACAGTGACAGACACACACTATTGTCTGTTCCTATTGGACATTGATCGTCTTAATCTTATAATTCACTGATGACCAATAGCAGCAGAGAAACCAGCAGCTCCCATTATCCCAGTTGGAAAGCAAAAAGGGAAAGGGATGGCCATAAGAACTTGGAGTAACTGGGAAATTGGTGTAACTTACAGTGGGAGCAGCAGAAGGGTGTGAATGGAGATCGTCATTGGAAGAGAATGTACCAGCAGAAGAAATAGCGCAAGGATGTAGGATTTTAAGGAAAGTGTAGGAAGGAGAAGGACGAATGCTTGATGAAATTTTAGTAACAGGGAAAAGCTTGTTTTTGGGGAAGTGAGATTGGGTGAGAAAACATCACTGTTCAGGAAATTCGAGATCTGGTTTCCATTGAAGATTAAGAAAAGATTTCTTGCACTTTATTTTCTATAATTCGATACTTGCTTAGATTGTACATGTAATCTATATTTCGATATCTCCATCAAGTGCAGACGACATGTTTTTTTGTCTCCTCCATTGTGATGCTTCAACAGTTTTGAATATTTTTACGGTATGTATTTGCTTCCAATTCAAGGTCGACATGAGAATACGATTTGCTCTCTTTCAGTTTGTCCATAACATAGAATTTAATTGAATATTTATCGTGATCACACTAGCTGATTTAAACAAACAATGAATGAGTCCATGTCCATCCTGCAGATGAAAAATATCTTCAGCTCTGGCAACTGTAGGGAATGTTACAAATAACAGTGCCACACAAAATGCTAATCTTCCAGCTCAAGATGCCAAACCCTACTTTATCCTAAATTCGTTAACGCTATATGAAAAACGCTGCAGAGGGGCAGAGTGTAAAATATGAATTCAACTCTGTGTAGAAAATGTTATTTGTGGCACCCTCATAAAAGATCTTAACTACATTTCTCTGTAAATTCACCAGAACAGGAAAAACCAGAGACTGGAATTCTCAAATCTTCCTATGAATAATATCTGGAGTACAGGAATGAAATCATGGTTTGTATGCGATATTCATGAATGACGATGGTGAGAATGTGGAAGATAGGAGCAGTGGAATGATAAATCATGTTGGGGATGACACAAAGATGAGCGGGGTGGTTCAAAGTGAGGTGGAAACTGTTAAGCTACAGGAAGATTAAACCGATTATTCAGATATATAGGTCAACAGCCGATTAAATTTAACACTGATAAATGTGGGTTGATGCACGTCAGAAGTAAAAAGACAAGTGAGCACTCAAGCTGTGAATGGGGAGGGCTAGATTTGCTCGTGTTTTCTTTGCAGCAGGGAAGGTAGAGGAGAGAACTTGGTACAGGTGTACAAGAGCATAAGGGGAATGGAGAGGATGAACAGTCAGCAGCTGTTTGCCTTACTTGAAGAATCGAAAACAAAGGGACACACTTTTAAACTGAAAGGCAGGGGATTGAGAGAGGATTTGTGGAGTCTGTTTTGACCTGAGAGGGTGGTATGAGTCTGGAATGCATTGCCGAGGAGGGTGATGCAGGTAATCTCACAGACGATTAAGAAGACTTTATTTATGCACTTGCGGGTGCAGACGTGATAGGCCTGCTTTTCGTTGCATGATTCTATGCTGTGACAGCCTTGAATACTCTGATATATTCTGAAGCAATAAGTAATGGCAATTGCTGGTTTGTTCCTTTGACTGTACTGGATAAGTTGCTATATAACAAACCAGCATCATCACACGTAGCTTCAGCACCTACTCAAACCAGGGCAGCCCAGTCGTCTCTAGGAACATTCAGGATAATTCAAATGCTCAGTACAAGTATTGCCCAACAACAGCACTTACATTATTCCAGCTGTTTTCGACCATTATTATAAATACAGCAATATCATGAACACAGCTTTTCCTTCAATATAATACAGACGTCTTGCTATAAGGGTGCTATTTCTCTAAAGCATGGTAAATTCAAATTATTCACCAGAGCATCCCCCACCCCACTCCACCCCAAACTCTTTCTCATCTAATATTTTCCTGTGCACCGTCTTCCTGATCTCACACAGCTCAATCCCTCACATTCCTCACACTCTCCATCCTTATTTGTTAATCCCTGAAAAAAAACTGTGTCTCATCTCTATCACTAATTCCAACTTCCATATGACATTTTGAACTGACATGATTCCTTCCCTCAGCATGATCATTAGACTGGCCCTGCCCGATGTACTATTCACCTTTACATTCTGCTCAGTTTCTGACTAGCTGCTTTGGTTCCCATCCTCCTTTTTTCAGTTTAAATCCATTCGACTTGCACTAGCATACCTCGCCACAAGGATGTTGGTGCTCCTCCAGTTCTGTCCTGTCCTTCTTGTACAGGTCCCACCTGTCCTGAAACGGATCCCAATGATCCAAAAATCTGAAATGCTCACATCTGATCTAGTTTGTGAGCAATATATTAAGTTATACTGCCTTCCTAACCCTTACCTCTTTTCCACATGGCACGGGGAGTAATTCAGAGATTACAGACGATTGTTCTGTCTCTCTCATACGCACTGACATTCACACACACAGCCAGACACAACATTACTTTGCAGAAGAATACCAATGACCTTATAAACAAACAGAATGAAAACTGGAATGAAGGATTTAGTTCAAGGAATGATGAGAGAAATCGGGTTTATTCAGGATGTCAGTTTGCTGGCAGGGCTGAAGAGTTCAGTATCATGAGGTTCATCACCATACTAGGGAACATTATCAGTGAGCTCCGGTGAAGCGCTGGTGTTATGTCCCACTTTCTACTTTAAGTGTTTGGGCTTCCTTGAGGTGATGATGCCATTTCTTGTGTTGGTGATGTCATTTCCGGTACTTTTTTTCTCAAAGAATAGTGCATGGAGTCAAAATCGAAATGTTTGTTGATGCAGAACCAATTGGAATGACATATGTGTCAGAATTCTTTTGCCTGTCTCTGGCTTTTCCTCAAATGGATGTGCAGACCCAGTCAAAGTGGTGTACTTCCTCATCTGTATAAGGATATTAGTGATAGTGGGTCATATCTTTTTTGTGCAGAAAATGTGTTGCTGGAAAAGCGCAGCACGTCAGGCAGCATCCAAGGAACAGGAAATTCGATGTTACGGGCACAAGCCCTTCCTGATGAAGGGCTTGTGCCCGAAACGTCGATTTTCCTGCTCCTTGGATCTGCCTGACCTGCTGCGCTTTTCCAGCAACACATTTTCAGCTCTGATCTCCAGCATCTGCAGACCTCACTTTTTCATCATATCTTTTTTTTGGCGAGTTGATGTTGATGCATCCGGGTGGCTAGTGTCCTGCTTGTTTTTCGGATGTAGTGCTTGTTACAGTTCTGGCAGGATATTTGGCTTATTCTTCTTGGAGCAGAACAGGCAAAGATGTAAACTTATTGCGGTGCTCAAAATTAAGGAAAAAAAAGTTGCAGAGTAAAACAAGAATACATGAGTTCTAATTTCAAGGCTGACAGCAATAGAGCAATAGAGCGAGGAGTGAAATAAGGAAAAACTTATTTATTGAGAGAGTTGTTTGGATTTGGAATGCACTGCCTGGGAGAGTTGTGGATGAAGATGCAATGGAGAACTAGATATATTTGGAAATTATGAATTTTATGGGCTACAGCGATAGGGCTGGCAAATGGGAGGGACTTGGGAGATATTTCTCAAGCTGATGCACACAGTGGCAAATGGTCTCCACCTGTACTTTAAAATTTTGTACTCTGCCATGTGTCAGATGCAAATAAAAGTAAGTATCAGGTTATTTCCCATTGTAAAGTCTTGCAAACATTTGATTATTTGATGCAGCATAAGCATTTAAATGCAAATATTGCAACGTCAACTTCATTATGAAATCTAATTGTTACTCAGAACATGGTTACTTTAAATGTTGTATTCCAATTGCTAAACCAAATATGTTATCATTTTTGCACAAATCTCTTTGAAAATGTCTGATTTTTCAGTCACATGATAATACGTTCATCATTTTTTTCACTGCCCACATTTATTATCAAATTTCATACTTTCTAAAAATTGAAAGTTTTCAACTTATTGTTTGCTAAAATATGATAACACAGATCATTTATTTATTGTAATATTCATATTGCATGCTGAATTATTACCATTTCTAAACTGCTGGCAAGTAGCTGACGCTTGTACATTTCCGTGAGAAATTAAACTGACTGATTATATGTGAATGTATAAGAACGCTAATTCTATTTGATTGTTCAATCGTTTGCTCACTCTGAACATGTAATCATTCAGAAGCAAACCAATTTCAAACTATTGGAGTCACGATACATTGTTTTGAATCCTGACATTGAATATGTAATTCTGATCACCAAGATATTTAGATACCATTTTGTTTTTTCTGATATAAAATAAAATGTACGTTCTTTACTTCTGTGTTAGAAAATTTTGACAGGAGCTTATATTTTAGTTCCATAAATATAGAAACGCAATCTAATTGTTTTCAGAGATTATAGCTCAGTTGAATGATCATAGCTCACACCTTATTTTTGACCAAGTTATGAAACATTGCAAACATCTGATTATATCTGAAGAAAACACCAGCAAATAGCAAGTCAAGAATCATGTTAATAACTGAACTTGGCGGCTTTTGTCTGGTGTATGTTATCACACACACATTTTGTACGAGCAATCAGGTGACAGTACGCTCCATAACTGGACGTTTTGGGCTAACGCCCCTCCCAGCTTCCTGATCTCATACACATCATTCCCTCACACGGTCAACAATTTATGAGAATCCACCAGATGGGTGAAACAGGAAACATGGAACAGTGCAGCACTCTGGCCCGTGACATCCTGCCAAGTTTTTATCCTACTCGAAGATCAGACTAACTTGCATACCCTTCATTGTACTATCATTCGTGTATCTATCCAATCATCGCTTAAATATCCCGAATAGAGCTGACTCTACTCCCGCTGCTGGCAGTGTATTCCACGCACCCACCACTCTCTGTGTAAACAACCTACCTCTGACATCTCACCTAAACCTTCCTCCAATCATTTTAAGATTATGTCCCCTCGATATAGCCATTTCCACCATGGGAAAAGTCTCTGGCTATCCACTCTATCTGTGCCTCACATCATCTTGCACACATTTACCATGTCACCTCCCATTCTTCTTTACTCCAATGAGAAATGCCCTAGCTCACTCTACTTTTCTTTGTAAGACATGCCCTCCAGTCCAGGCAGCATTTTGGTAAATCTCCTCAGCGCCATCTCCAAAGCCTCGTCTTTCCAGTAAAGAAGCAACTAGAACTGTACACAATATTCTACATCTAGTCTCACTAGATCTTTTTTCAGCTGTAGAAAAACCTCGTGGCTGCTAAACTAAATCCCCCGGCTAATCAGAACACCACACGTCTGAACAATCTTATCAACTTGGATGGCAACTTTGAGGATGCTATGCCATGGACCACAAGATCTCTATGGTCCTCCACACTGCCAAGAATCCTGCCTTTAATCCTATGTTCTGCATTTAAATTCGACCTTCCAAAATGAATCACTCCACACTTATTCTGGTTGAGCTCCATCTGCCATTTATCAGCCCAGATCTGCATACTATCAATGTTCCATTACACCCATAACAGCCCTCCACACTATCCACAACTCCAACAATCTTTGTTACTTCATAATACTTACTAAGGCACCTTTACCCTTTACCATTCAAGTCATTTATAAAAATCACAAACAGCTGCAGAATCCCAGAACCGATCCCTGCAAATCACTACTGGTCACTGAGCTCCAGGCTGAAAACTTTCCATGTACTGCCGCCCTCGGTCTTCGATTGGCCAGACAATTCAGTATCCACACAGATAGATTTCCCTGTATCATATGCCTCTTTACTTTCTGAATGAGTCTGCCATGGGGAGCCTTACCAAATACTTTCTAAAATCCATCGTCATTACATCCACGGCTCTAAATTCATCAATGTATGTTGTCCCATCCTGAAAGAATTCAATAAAATGGATGAGGCATGATCTCTAATCAAACTATGATTTGCCAAGTAATCACAAATTCTGTCTCTCAGAATCCTCTCCAATACTTTACCCACTACTGTAATTCCCAGGATTATCTCTATTCCCTTTCCTGAACAAGGGATTCACAGTTGTCGCTCCCCCGCCCCCCCACCCCCACAAGTCATCTGACAGTATTTCAGTGGACATTGAGGATGAAAAAATCCTGGCCTAAGGCGCCACTTCCTATGATAACCTTGGGTGTTTCCTGTCTGGCCCAGAGGATTTATCTGTCCTTATGTTTGTACTTCAACCAATCTGCACTTCACCTCACTTTGTCTACTCCCTGCCCAACCAACTGACTGATTGACTGATTTCCATTTCAGGGCTGCCCTACCGAGCAAATACAGTTCACAATATCCTGTGAATCACGGAATGGAAAAAAAAAGTGAAGGCACTAATGCCTTCCTGATGATGGACGTCTGCCCGTAGTTTTCACTCTCTAGCTCCACGGGATGTTTCCTGACTTGCTGTGCTTTACCAGCGCCACGCTTTTAGACACTAATCTCCAGGAACTGCGTCCTCATTTTTCCATTATTGAGGGCTGACTCCTCTGCACACTACACAAGGAATTAACCACCAGGGATTCCTTGTATGTGGGGCTGACTGTTCACTTCTAGAATCTTGCATTTGATGAATACATTAATTTAAAAATAAATGACAAATCAACAGTCCCAGAGCAAACGTTTTGGTTCATGAATAATGCAGCTTGATAACAAACAGTAAACGACTGAAGAACCCTGAGTTACAGAGTATTCTAGGTGTTATATTCCAGGCTGGATGTTCTTTCGCTTAATGCTGACAATATTGTCAAATAGATAGATGTGAAAATGGATCGAGGTGACATGTGGAAGTGTTATATTTTTGCCATCAGTGACGTGCCTGAGGGACGTCAAGGCTGACAACTCAATATTTTGTGGTACAAGAACGAGAGGCAGGGCAGGTGAGGAATAAAAGAGGAGTTGGGATGGCATTGTTAATTATGGAATCAATGACTGCAGGAAGGAGGGACGATACCTTGCAAGGATCTTCTAACGACGCGTTGTGTGCAGTGTTCAGGATCAAAACCATGACAGACACACTGCTGGGGATATATTATAGACCCCCAGATAAAATAAAATACAGGAGCAGATATAAACCAATTTTCTGAAGTGTATAAATACAATAGTAGGATTATTATATTAAGGTATTTCAATTCAAAATATTCATTAGGACAGTGATAACGTTTTGAGATGGGGAAGATGTCTTGAAATTTAATCCCGAGAGCTTCTTACATCAACATGAAGCAGATACAACAATGGGCTGTGTCGTGCTGGGCATCACTATGGGGAACGAAGCCAGTTAGTTATTGAATGCAGGATTAGGAAAACATTGTAGCATCAGTGACTGTTACTCATGAATTTTTAGAATGTTAAGGAAAAGGCCAAAGGAAAAAGCTCCAAAAACTAAAAGGTTTTTGGACTGCTGAGGCAGATTGAATTAACAATAAGTCAGGATCAGGCAACAGTACAGTTCCTTCTTGGTAAAACTGCAGCAGAAAGCGTGGGTGTGGGGGTCATCTTCTCAAAATGGAATCGATGACAATGTCACGACAACTTGTTACACTGAAGATAAAATTTAGGAAAACAAGATAGGAGAAGCTTGGATGTGTACAAATATTCAGAATGGAATTAAAACGATAGAGACGCTAAAAACAGGTCTAAAGTGAGCAAGTGAATGGAGGTCCCAGAAGAGTAGTGAATGTATTGGGATAAACACAAGAAAGTAAGTTGAAGAGCAAAAAGGGGTATGATAAAAACATTAGCCAGCAATATTTTCAAGAATTCAATGACATTTTATCGGTGTATTAAGGGTAAGAGAGTAACAAGAGACAGAATGGGGAGTATTAGGGACTGAGAAAGCAGCCTGTGCAGAGAATATGTTAAACACGTACGACATATCGGTCTTTGCTTTGGAGAAGCAGTTTCTGGATTCACTGTCAGTTCCTGACAGTGTGCCTCTGAGCAAATTGACACAGATGCTGAGGAAGAATTGGAATTTGATGCAGGACAAAAAGTGGACTAATCTCTAGATCTGGATGAACTGCAAATTAGACTGGTGTGTTAGATGACGGAGGAGGTTACTGGCTCTTAAACTTTGTGACTTTTTTTTTGCTTTGCCTCTGGCCACAGAGGAGGTGTGATTAAACAGGACAACATCTAATGTAAGTTCAACTTCCACTCAAAGTGCTAGAAAAAAAACCACGGGGACTAAAGACGACCAAGTCTCACATCAATGGGGGGGAAACCATTGTAGAAAATTGTGAAGGCTGTTGAGGCTGTATCACTCAATATCTTCAAGGCTGAGATGGACAGATTTTTAAACAAGGATTATGGGGAAAATGCAGGAAAGTGGAATGGGGATATCAGAACAAATGTACCCTAATTGAAAGGAAAAGCAGCCTCAGTGAGCGGATGGGCATGCTGTTGTTCTATGTCTAATGGTAAACCTTTTCTAATAACCTGTATTCACTGGAACATCAGCATCTCTCCCTCTGGAGTGAGACAAAGTTTGGAATGAAGTCAATAGATTCAAGGAATTAATAAATGCAATACTAAGCGACAGCAAAGACCAGAGGACTGCGACAATGCGGATTGGCTGTCAGGGTGAAGGTTTGCATCAGCACAGTCACCACTATCAGAATGAAGACCTCAGCAACACTCCCTCCAAGCATGGGCGTGGTGTTTAGGAGTGCTTAAGGCCTAAACATTCCATCACTGTAGAGGATGATCAAAAGATTGCTTTCATAAGACGAGTCTAGGCTCAAGCATCTGCTTTTATTAGAACGGGTGTCGAGTTGCGAATCATCAGAATTAGTTGAGATCATCGCTGGTTTGTGATTGGTGGATTGTTTGGTTGTGCTGATCTGCTCTTGGTGGGTCTTCATGCTCGCTTCAGCCTAATGCCAGTTCAGAGATCAGCCAACCTAGGAGCTATGGCCTCAGCAGACACTCGCAGCCCAGGCCAGGCATTCACAACACAGTCAGGGTTACTGTAAAGAAGGTGGAGAAACGTAAACCGATGGATGGACGGTATTCCTCAAGAAGATTCTGCTCGTGTGCTGCGGGTTTGATGCAGCAAACGTGTCCTGTCTGCAGGATTTCCCTGGGGCAGGCTATTTCGATGTGACTTTCAGGAGCATGAAGCAGTGCGAGGAGCTCCTGAAGGTGTTCAAAGAGAAGGAAGGGGAGCCTCTATTTTCCATCTTGCCGGTGGTCCCGTTGTGTGTACTTCCTGCAAAGAGGAGTAGGATTGTTATGATTCATATATACAAACCCCACGTCCCAGCAGCTGATGTCCTGAACTTCCTGAGAAGATACATCCAGGTCGAGGGAGAAAGCACTGATGTGATCGACCCATTCAGCATCTGGACCAGCAAGCTGCAGGTCAGGGTTACCCTAAGTGTCGATGCCAATGGGAACATCCTCCTTTGCAATCGAAGGGTTACATGATATATGTAGGGCAGCCGAAAGTGTGCCGAAGCTGTAGACTGTAGACATGCCAGCAGACTGTAAGGTGACTACTTGTCAAAACTGCAGGCAGGATGGTCACCCAACCAAGGAATGCAAAGAGGCCGAGAACTGTAATCTGTGTGGAGAGATGGAACACGTGTGCTAGGCCTGCCCAAGATGAGCGACTGCCACCTATGCACAGATGGCCAGAGATGGCAACATGAACCGTGGACCGCAAAAGACCAGAAAGGTATCACGAAACAGCAGAGGAATGGTGTCTGGTGGAACCCAAAGGAAGAACAGGCTGGAGTGTATCAGGCGCAGCCAGTGGGGAGGTGCAACAGTCAATCCAAGCTCTTACAGGACATACAGACGTAATGGAAGAGGAGGGAAGCAAGGGGGCAGAGGAGGTCCCCAAAACCACCCAGCAAAGGGGGAAACAACACCTGCATGAAGAGTATATGGCCAGCTCTTCGGATAATGAGGACGGGTGTAAGGAGGTTCGTCACTAGAAGAAGAGACAAAGCGCCATGGGGAGAAAGGAGGGCAGCACCTCCCCCCAAACAGGAAAAGACGAACCCTCTGAGGGGACTGGTAAAGACCAACCCCCACCCAGTGAGGACCAGGAGGTACCCAACGCCCCACAGCTCCAGGTAACTGGGAGCAGCGATACTCTGACAGCCCTGTGGTCAGGCAGAGACCTGGACTGTGTGGACCCTGGTCCCAGCCTAATGACACTAGAGCGGGAAATGTCCGCAGCGTGCATTTGGACAGCTACCTCAGCCTTGTGAGTGTCCAGCAGTTCGCTTACACCACAGCGATGCAGACAGCTTAACCAGAGAGGCAGGACCAACAGCAGATGGACACTGGTAACCTCATAAACTGTTAAAATGGTATAAAAATTGCCAGCATTAATGTACATAGCACTAAATCTGCTATGCGATGCGTTTCTACATTGGCCTTCCTAGCCAATGTAAAAGCTGATGTCCTGTTTCTGCAGAGTGTGGGACACCGCACCTCACTAGCTACAGGAGATGGTCAAGCTTGTGGGCCCATGGGCCGTCGGTTTGTTCGGGGGGAGGGGGGGCAAAGATATCCACGCCTCCGGCCTGTTGTGAGGAGGCAATTTCACCATCTTCGAGGTTAAGAGGTGTTGGGCCGGCGCCTCCTCGCCCTGACTTCAGGTGCAGGAATGCTTCCAAGAAACTGATTAATGTGTACGCCTCAGTGGGTAAGAGTGAACGGTTGGCCGTCCTGCAATAGCTTCCACTGTTGCTGGCTACGTCCAGTCCGGTCATTCTGGCCGGAGACTTGAACTGTATCATTGATGCAGATGGACAATCCGGCGGCGTGGGGGGGTGGGGGAACAGTAAACTGGACACCATTCACAGAGCCCTGATGGAAACGGTAGAAGATGTCTGGTTGCACGACGTCTTCAGCAGCCCTCCAGACCGAGGACAGTGTAGATATACCTTGTCATGGGCAGATGGGTCTGTGCGCTCATGGATAGATTACCTATTTGTGTCCTGAACATTTTCCGTCAGATCCACCAACGTCAAGCCGGTGTTCTGCTCTTACCAGTGCCTCCTGCTGGCCGACTGTCACCTACAGGACGAGAAGTGGTCTGGTAAGGGAACGTTGAAGCTGAACACAAAGGAGTTGATCCCAGGAAACATTGAGGACCTCAGAGGAACTACGCAGGTTGGAGGACCATGAAGCTCCTCTTTGAGTCTCCAGCGGATTGGTTGGAAACAGTAAAAGGGAACATCAAGAGTTTCTTCACCCTCAAAGGTGTTCAGCAGGCATGAGAGAGGCGGGCAAAACTGTCCCAACTCCAGGGAGGAATGCAGAACCTGCTCCTGCTGCAGACGATGGGGGTCAATGTCATGGAGGATCTTCAGGTGATGAAGGGCCAGCAAGCTTCGCTCTTTGCCTCAGAGGCCTCCAAGATAATCTTCCAGTCCAGCGTCCACTCCGTGGAGCAGGACAACAAGTGCTCACGTTTCTTCTTCCAGAAGGTGCACAAAGAAGGAAGAAGATGGCTCACTAATGTCATCTCGTGCTGACTCCATGAGGATCAGCAAATCCTTCAATGCCGGTGTGTATAACTTGAAGCCAACCGACAGCGTGGCCTCCGAATCATTCCTGTCCTCTATCACGGAGGTCTTAGAAGACAGAACACGCGAGAGGCTGGACCAGCCATAATCTCTGGATGAGCTGACCAAGGAACTCAAGTCCTTTGAAAAGAATAAAACTCTCGGAAGTGACGGCTCACTCGTCGAGCTCTATTCTGCTCTGTGTGACTTGATTGTTCAGGACCTGCTGAAGGTGTATGTCTGTATGTTTCTGGCATTTGCTATCAGTGAATCCACGAGGAAAGTCATCATCACCCTCATCTACAAGTGGAATGGTGAGAGGGAGGGAATCAGAAAATGGAGACTGATCTCACTGTTGAATGGAGATTACAAAATCGTGTAAAAATTCATCACCATCTGGGTCAGGTCTGTTCTTGGGTTGGTGATTCACCCTGACCAAACCTGTACTGTACCGGGCAGGAAGATCGCTGAGAGTCTCGCACTCCTCAGGGATATGATCACCTACGTACAGGACAGTGGGGTTGGACACCTGCCTCATCAGCCTGGACCGGGAGAAAGTGTTGACAGGGTATCACATACGCATATGGGAGATTTCCTTTCCCAAATGGGCTTTGGGGAGGGAGTCTGCAATTGGATCAGACGACTCTACACCAATATTGCCAGTGCCGTCTCAATCAATGGGTGGGAATCAGATAGCTTCCCAGTTAAATCTGGAGTCAGGCATGGCTGTCCTCTCTCTCCTGCTTTGTTTGTGTGCTGCCTAAAACAGTTTGCCGAGTCAATCAGGAAGGATGCAAGCCTGACAGGGGCGACTATTCCTGGCAGTGTGGGCCTACAGGTTAAGACCTCCCTGTACATGGATGACCTCGCTTGTTTTCTGCTTGGAACCAATGTCCGTGAACAGACTCATGTGCATATGTGACCAGATCGAACGGGCCTTGGGAGCCAAGGTAAACCGAGTCAATCCTTTATCCCCTTCACTGTCAGGACTGGCCATCTGAAGGTGCTGGGTATTCGATTCGGAGGGGCTGGGCCGTGTGCCAAGTCTTGGGAGGAGCATATCAGGAAAGTGAGGCAGAAATTGGGCAGATGGAAGCTCCGGTCGCTCTCTACCGCGGGAAAAAAACCTAGTCATCAGATGTGAGGCACTGTCATTGCTGTTATATGTGGCACAGGTCTGGCCTATTCCAAGAACCAGGGCCGTCTCAGTCCCCCGGGCCATCTTCCATTTTATATGGAGATCAAAGGTGGACTCGATGCATAAAGATTTGGACAACGGGGGAGAAAACACGCCCAATGTCACCCTCATCCTGATGGCCACCTTTGTGTGTGGCTGCATCAAGCTGTGCGTGGATCCCTGGTACGCAAACACCAAGGGTCACTGCGTACTGAGATTCCCCAGTGTTGCAAAGGATCGGCCTGGCCTCGCAGCCGTGTAATGCTCCATGTTGTTGGACGGTTCCATATCACCTGCCCTTCGTGGAGAAATTTATGAAGAAAAACACCTATGACCACAAGTCCATCAGGAAGTGGTCAGCACATAGTGTCCTTGAGATCCTTCTGGAAAAGGGGAGGGCGAATCCGATCGAGCGGTTCCCTGAGCAGACTGTCAAAACCATTTGGCAAAATGCTTCATCGTCAGAAATTTCCAACAAACACCAAGACATGGCTTGGCTGGTGTTGAGAAGGGCTCTGCCTGTGACATCCTTTATGCAGGCCAGGACTCTCAGCCGCACCCCACGCTGCCCTCGAAGTGGTTGTGAAGGGATGAGACTGTCACACACCTCCTTCTGGAATGTGCCTATGGAAAGGAAGTCTGGAGAGGAATGCAGTGGTGTTTGTTGAGGTTTGTTCTGAACAGCTCCGTGACACAGGACTGCATGCTGTCTGGCCTGTTCCCCGGCACGCACACTGAGACCGACATCAATTGTGCCTGGAGGATCATCAACTCGGTCTAAGAAGTTCTTTGGTCTGTCTGAAACCTGTTGATCTTCCAGCTGAAGGAGTAGAGCCCAACTGAGTGTTGCAGACTTGCACATTCCGAGGTCCAGGTCTACGTGTTGAGGGACGTGCTGAATCTTGGGGCAGCTGCCACCAAGTCACGGTGGGGAAAGACCACCGTGTAATGTCTGTCCACCAAAGAAGAACAGGGGGCCCACTCAATAAGTGGGCTCCGCTGACATCTCAGCAAAATATATGGATGGTAAACGAACAGACTTGTATATACGAAGGATTAATTCCAATCTCTGAATCTAAAGAAATTCAATGTGTACATATGTTTTGCATCATCAATTGTATAGATCATCAAAATATTTTATGAATAAAGTATATTTTTGAAATAAAACTAAGTGTTTCAATCCTTCCCTAACCAAAACTTAACGTGGAGTGGTCGATTGACATGCTGTAAGTAGCAGAGTAGGTAGTAATTCTTTGATTCGAGAGGCTTCAATGAGCAGCAGCTCAGCAAAAAGTGCAGGTAAGCTCAGGTAAAGTCCCTTTAATGCTCGTCTGACAGCAGTCGAGATGGCAGTTAAGGCAGTCACATGTTCTACCTGCGGGATGTGGGTGCTCAGGGAGACTTCCACTGTCCCTGATGACTACACATGTGTGGGAAGTGTTCGGGAGCTGTAGCTGGCTGCTCTCAGGGTCATCCGAGATACTGAGGACTTCATGCATAAGAGCTTTAGTGATTTGGTCTCACCCAAATCCCTCCCTTAGCCTGTTTCTGCAATGACTGTTATATCCCAGTCCCGTGTAAAGATCCATGCCCTGAGTTCATCTGTCCGAATTGTCAGCCCTGTTGCCTTTAAATAAACGCTATTTAATCCAACAGGCGTTCCTTGCTTCCTGTGGTATTCCAGGCAGAGAGTAGCTGAGCGACAATTAGGAATGGCAAAGGGAGTAGGCAGAGTGTGCAGGAATTCCCTCTGGCTATTGCCCTTGAAAAATATATACCATTCTGGATACTGATTTAGGGGTTGGGGGAGTGGGTGGGTGTTGGGAAATGATCGTTCAAGAGAAAGCAGCAGTAGCCAAGTTGGTTGCAGTACAACTGGCGCTGGGGCACAGCAGGAAATGATAAAGATAAACAGGGTCTTAGAGGTAGAAGAGTTGATTGTTAGGGGGACAGATCGGAGATCCTGTGGCCTCAAAACGGAATCCAGGGTGATGTGTTGCCTCTCAGGTGTCAGAGGACTGGATGTCTCCAAGCGTCTGCAGAACGTTCTCTAGAGGGAGGCTGAACAGTCAGAAGTCATTGTGCACGTTGGCACAAATGACAGAGGTAGATATAGGAATGAGGTCCTACAGAGTTATTACAGAGAACGAGGAGGAATGCTAAAAACCAGGACCTCGTCAGTGATAATCTCCAGATTAATTCCAGTGTCATGAGCTCGTGAAGGTAAAAATAGGAGAATATGGCAAATAAATTTGTGGCTAAAGAATTGGGGCGGGGGTAGGAATTCAGATTTTTAGATCATTAGGATCTTTTCTGTTACAAAGGTGACCCGTTCAAGAGGGACAGGTTGCACATGCACCGGAGCAGTTTTGCTCGTGCTACAAGGACGAGTTGAAACGAGATTGGCAGGAGGTGGTATCATCAAGAGCAGGGAGGCAAGTGCGAAGCTGGAAAGAGATACTGTAATCAGGATTTGTAATGTTAAAAGACAGGTCAGGCTGGAACCAGACGGGGACAAGGAATGCCTGTTGGATTGAATTGCATTTATTTCAATGATAGGTAAGATCGATGAACTCCGGGTATGGATAGGTACGTGGGACTGGGATAGTATAGCTATTACATAAATATGGTTGAGGGACGGATAGGATTGACAGCTTAAAGTACCAGGGTAAATTGCATTAGGAAGGACAGAAATGGTGGAAAGAGGGAAGGGGGATGTGCATTTCTGATCAAAGGGAGTATCACAAAACATCAGAGATGAAAGAACTAAAAGATCAATCAGAGTGACTTTGCGGGTGGAACTAAGAAATAAGAAGTGGATGGTGACATTATTGGGGTTTTACTATGGGCCTCCAAATAGTCAATAGGAATTGGAGGAACAAAAATGTGTAGAGAGCTTGGGGAGACTTGCAGGAACAATAGGGTTATCATAATAGGAGTTTTACTTTTCATAACACCGACTGGGACTGCCAGAACATTAAGGGATGGATGAGATGGAATTCATTAACTGCGTCAGGAAAGTTTCTTTAAGCAGTATGTGGATGGGTCCGAATCGAGAAGAGGCAAAATTTGACCTTTTCTTAGGAAATAGGGCAGGAAAGATGAGTGAGGTGACAATGGATGCGCAGTTTGGGACCTGTGACCATAGTTCTATTAATTTTAAAATAGCTATGGAGAAGAAAAAAAAAACTGTCCACAGATTGAATTTCTAAATTTGTGCAAGGTGAATTTAGACTTAATTAGAAGTTTGCCAGGTTGGATTGCAGTAGTTTGTTTGCAGGCAAAGGGACCTCTGGCAAGTGGGAAGCCTTTAACAGTGAGTCAGCTAGAGTTCAAGGTCTATATGTTCCTGTGAGGGTGATAGGAAAGTTGGCAGGACTGGGAAACCTTGGAAGACAGGAGATATTGAGGCTTTGCCCAAAAAAGAATGTGGAGGTGTGGCTCAAGTCCAGGCAGGCGGGATTAGGGGAATCACTGGAGGTATACAGGGGATACTATAGTTTATTGAAGAAGGAAATCAGTACTGTGATAAAGGGCTGTGAGATAGCCTTGGCTGAGGAGATCAGGGTGAATCCAAATAGGGTCATTATGAATATTAAAAGAAAAACATTAACTACAGATAGAATAGGACCCTCAATGACTAATCTGGACATATATACGTGGAAGCATAAGACATGGACGATGTCCTCAACATTTATTTCTCCTCTGTGTTTACCGTGGAGAAAGACATGAATACTTGGGAATTTGGGGAAGTTAGTGGTGATATCTTAGGGACACTCCATATCACAGTAGGTGAGGTTTTGAATATACTAAAATGTTTGAAGTTGGATAAATCTCATGTTCCTTCACAAATAAATCCAAGAACACTGCAAGGGGGGAGAGAAGAATTTGCGGGGACCCTGGCTGATAAATCTGATCATCATGAACCACAGGTGAGATTCCTGAGGATTAGAGGATAACAGATGTTGTAGCTTATTCAAGAAGGACTAAAAAAATCAAATGTCTAGAAGCTATAGACCGGGAAGATTAACATCTGTACATTACTTGAGAAGATTCTCAGGGATAAGACGTACATGCATTTTGAAAATAGAATTTGATTCGGAATAGTCAGCATGACATTATGAGTGGAAGTTCGCAACTGACGAATTTGTTAAAATTCTATGATGACGTTACCAGGAAAGTTGACTCGGTCTGGCCATTAGATATCGAAAGGTGTGATGCTGGAAAAATACAGCAGGTCAGACAGCATCGGAGGAGCAGGAGAATCGACGTTTCTGGCATAAGCTCTTCATCAGAAATATCCAAAACATCAATTTTCCTGCCTCTCGGATGCTGCCTGATCTGCTGTGTTTTTCCAGCACCACACTTTTCGACTCTGATCCTCAGCATCTGCAGTGCTTACTTTCTCCAAGTGCGGTAGATTTAGTCTATATGGATTTCAGTTACACAAGAACAGGATGGTGCTTTTCAGGCCCTGGACACTAATACACAGTAACAGGAGGAGGCCAGTCAGCCACTCGAACCTGTAAAACTGTACCCAGAGTAGATCATGCAGTCTATTCAGCTCCTTCAAGTTCGTAACACAAGAAATGGAAGAGGCCACCAGGTGACTGGACAACGGAGCAAACTGGAATAAGACGATACTATATGGCCCCTTAAACCTGCCCTTCCTGAAAGGAAGGGCACGGCTGATCCGCTCTCGAACGCAATTTCTCTTTCATGCTCAATTCTTTGTAGCATTCAACTTTCTGACGTATCAATTTTCATTAACACCACGCTGTTCTCCCAAACATTTCAATGATGTAGCTATCGCTAACTGCCTGGGGTAGAGAGTTACTTCCCACTGAGAGAAGGAAACACTCTCCACACATATACCGTGACTTATTGACATGAACATGACAACAACATTAACACAGCGTCAGATTGACTGGCCCTGACATCACGGCAGGATTTGAATGAGTAATTTGTCAAAGAGACTGAACGAAATTGAACTTAATGTGAATCAATTCAAAACTCCCCATTGGCTGGGTCATTCAGAACACAGTAAGGCTGGTGGACACCAATCCCCCCAGTCCCTGGATATCTCTGTGGGTGATCCTCAGGGAAACGTTATCGGCACAAACAATTGCATTTTGTTCATCAATTCTTTCCCTCCGTCATACCATCAAAGATGGGGATGTTCAGTGAAGATCACACAATGTTCAGAACAGTGTGTCACTTCCTCAGGTGCTGAAGTGTCAAAACCTGGACAACATTCAAGCTCGTGCAGTTAAAGTTTCGGCAACATTCATGTAACAGTGCGACCAGACCCTGCACATTTCTGTGGTTTAAAAAAAAGAAGCTCATGCAGCATCTCAAACTGGTTTGTCAGGAATTTGAGAAAACCATTCAGCCCAACAAATCTATTGGATAAGAACAGACACTGGTCTTTTGCTTTCTCCAGCCTATTACACAGGAAGAGATTTTGAAAAATAACCTGCAAATGTTGAAATGCAAAGTAGACAGGCAGAAGGCTGGAAGAACGCAACAAGCAAGGCAGCATCAGGAGGTGGAGAGTCAACTGCTTGGGGAATAAACATTCTTCAGGACTGGGTTGGGGTAAGGGAGCTACAAATAACGATGCAGGACGAGAGAGGAGGAGGCAGGGTGGTGAGGTGTGGATAGATGAACACAGATAAAGAGATACCACTGGGTTGGACGATGGGAAGACTGAATTCAGTTGAATCTGAAATAAGGGTAGCTAGAATGAAAGGGAGGGGAATGGGGTAGGAAAGGAGTTGGGAGATGGGAAAGCAGGTTATTTGAAATAGGAGAACTCAATGTTGCCTGACTTGCTGTGTTCTTCCATGCCACTGCCTGTCTGCTATTTCACAGGAAGATAATGAGTTCAGTCAGTACATCACGCTGGTAAGCAGGAACCAAGGGTCACACAATAATGTCTGTGAACCTTTTCCCCTGGGACCAGAAGGAGGACTTTCAGCCCCTCTAAACACTAATGCATGAAGAGAAGAAAATATTCAGCCCCTCCAGACTGTAACACAAAGTAGGATGTCACTGAAGCTCCAAAATTGCAAACCAATGAAGCATAGACTGCACAGACAGACTGGTCCATGTTGTTCCTTCTGGCTCCATTGCTAATGGTGCACACATGTTACGTTAACGATAACATGGTTTGCTAACAGTGAAGATGGACAGCGGACGGTTTGTACCAAGACTCAAGGAAGTATCTCCCAGAAGGCAGGCTAGTGCTCTGTATGAAGGTCAGAAGTTGATGGGAATGGCAAACTCTATCAAAGTGTGGTTTGTGAACAACATGACGTTCAGTGCAGGATCAAACACCGACTGCACATTGAGGCAGTGACAGTTCATTTAGAGCCTGCACCTCTCACTTAACCAACATGAGGTCCCACTCAGGTAAGTATAATATCATAGATCGTAGAGTCTGACAGAACGGAGACAGGCCGCCCAGCCCAAACTGGTCCATGTTTGCCAAAATGTCCATCCATGCTAAGCCCATTTCCCTACACTTCCCTCACATCCTTCTAATCGTTTTATTTCATTATATTTGCCCATGTGAAAACATGTATCATGCAAAAAAAAACAGTGTTTTAGTTAACACTGACAATGTTTTATTTTGAAAATAACGAGTGTTGGTCCATCACTCTCAAGTTTTAATGTAATCACATTTTTTTTTCTTTTGTAGTGATACAGATTATTTCCTTCACAGTCTCCTCATGATGCCATCACCACACGGATTAGTCTGGTGAAACACCTTTACACTGACTCTGTGTGGCAAAGTGATCGTTCCTTATAAAGGAGAGATAATCTGTGTACGGTGCCCCAAGTACCTTCTCAACAATATTCTTGCACTGCAGGAAGGTGTTTCATCCTATTCTTGATTCATTTTGCAATGAAGGACAGGATACAATTTTCTGCGTTGATTACTTGCTGTCTGGTATTAATTCTGATTGTGATTCCTGACCAAGGAACCCAGCTCATTTTCGCCAAAGGCCCTTCTGATCCTCCAATGTTCTAATTAGTACAAACTTAAGAAGGATGGTTTTTTTTTTGTCAAATAATTCCTCAGCCTTGCGACTAAGTGTGCCTCAAGCACAGCCGCACAAACAGCAACAACAAGACTGCCAGTTGAGCTGGTTGGAGATGCTGGGAAGGCGATGTCCTCTCAGTATTATCTCCAACTTATTAATCCAAGGACCCGGGTGCTGATCCCCACCCTGGATTCGAATCCCACCATGAAAAATTGTGGCAATTGAATTCAATAAAATCAAATGAATCTATGGATCCTTTGCCGATTATCATAAAATCCTACCTGACACTCTAATGTTCTTCAAGAATGAAATTTACCACCTTCAGCTGGTCAGGCTGACATGTGAATCCCGCAATGCATTTGACTTTGAATTGCCCTTTGAAATAGCCAAACCAGCCGCTCAATTATATTACTCACTACAAACGTCAAGGAAATGAAACCGGACGGACCTCAGCACTGACTGCTTACAGCCCACAGACACCAGTGGGTCTGGAAGGCAGCTCACTAACACCTTCTCAAGGAAAAATGAGGAAAGGGAATTACATACAGGCCCAGCATCCCATTAATAAATAAAGGAAGATGATCACATTCAGGGAAGACAGACAAAGGGACGTAACTCACTTTAAACAAGGACTTTGATGTATACCCTACATGGGGATGATTTTCAGTAATATGGGAACAGGAGAAAAAATAAATAAGATTAATCTCATTTTTGTATTTCCATTCCAGCTGATCTTCTTCAATCTCTTTATTTGCTTATTTTCTTTTATCTCTCTCTTTCTCTGTCTATTCAACTCAAGCCTTGTCCCCTTCATAATAGACATCCCTGTCACCAACATCAATCACAATATTTTCAAACTGTGTTCAGTTATGATGATAGGTCAGCGGACTCAAAATGTCAATTCTATTTTTGTCTCGACACAAGGGAGCCAAATCTGATCAGTTGCTGTGGTAGTTTCTCGTTATTTGTTTTGTTTCTGATCTCTTGCATCATCCTTTGTTTTATTTAAACTTCAATGTTGTTATGCCATGGGATGTCTGCATAACTGGTAAGTGCAGCATTTATTGAACTCACTAACAGCCCTTTACTGTGAGGTCATTCCTTCAGACGGTATAGAGCCAAGCATATTGTTGTGGGTCTCACGTCAGTGTTAAGACAGTCCAGTAATAACGCTAGATTTCTTTACCAAAGGACATCATTGATATAGATAAACATATTGACAAAATGCTGGTGCTGTTATTGCAATATTAGTGAAAATATATTTAATTTCCAATTCCTGTCATTTGATTTTAAGTTCTGACATATCTGAGGTAGGATTTAAAACAGTGTATTTTGAGCAGTAACCTGGGCCTCTGAATTACATATCCACCGATATCACTTCTCTGACCCACTATCCCTGTCATGAATTTACTTGAGAGACAAGAAAAAGGTTGTGATGGACATATTTGTAAAGGAATGAATGTTTGTTAGAGAACTGGACCATAAATTCTGAATTTTATCAAGGCCTGGATAATGGTTTAGTTAATACCCGCACTGACGTCAAGCTGGGGACTGCTGATATTATGGAGCTGGTAGTGGGTAGGTTTAGTGATGGAGAGAATACTGAGAAATGCATCAATTCTGGTCCAAAAGGTACTTTGGCATTGTTAACAGTCTTGTTCTCCGATGTTTGTGAGGAAGGGCATGTTGCGCGGTTCAGAAGTTTATGGTAGTGAATGGAATTTGTTTTGGAAACTGAAGACAATAAATTCTGTCTTTGCCAAACATAGATAACAGAAATAGCAATGAGGTTCACCATGCTTTATGGGATTAATAAATGGATAGAAATGAAGAGACTTACCAGACACATCGACAATAGCGAGCATGGGTTAGTAGCCGGCCCGAATAATCATCAGTGCACCAATATATCCGATCTGATAATGTGAACCCAGACCAGGAAAAATAGGAAAGACCCCAGGATAAACTCCTGTCCATTGTTGTAGCATTCCAGTCGAAAATTCTCAAAATCTGATCCATTAATGGAGCATTCCAGACAAATCTCCGATGTTTATCTGTCCTCTCCCTGTCTCTGCAGCTGCTGATCCCTGTTAGTGTTGGAGGTGATGCATTTACTTCTACAATGGGATAAAGCATTGCATGAAGCTCCTTACGATCAGAAGAGGGAAACCATCTATTGCCATAGTTAGGATCCATGGAGAATGCCGTCAATCACAGTCACTGAACACACAGATCCAGTTATCTCCTTTCAGTATGATACCTTCCGTTCACAATAAGAACTGGACTGGAAAATGTTGGCATCACTGGCCATTGGTCACATCTCCCATCACCAATTGCTGTCGTGACGATAGTTGTGAGGGACAATGAGGATGTTTTCCTATCACAAGTTAGATGATTCTGCTATGTTGTCCGTTTGCAATGTTATAACCACCTGAGCCTCCCATCACCACCACCCCTAAAATACACAATCTAGATGTAATTACTGTACTGATGTCTCCTCCACTGGAGCAGGGGACAGCCAATAAATTTACAGTGGGCATATTTGCCCTGACCATACACAGGAAGTGTGAATATGTTTGGACATGCTTCTAATTGCTCTAATTAGACAATGTTGTATCTTCAACACACGACGCACTTCAGCACTGTCTTATATAAACTCAGAAACACGTCATTTTTTGAATTCATTTCAAAGCCAAATGTGGAATGTTGTCACAAAGCTCGTCTGTTTAGAGGGTTATGCCGTTCTTGATCTTTTTTTTAGAGGTTCTAAATGACCCGATATTCCAATATGGCTGATATTTAAGAAGGTTTATTGTCGTCCTTTCGTTTATACATAACAGATAATGCCTCGGGCCGAACGCTTTCAAGTCTTTTAAAAAACCTGCGTATTCAAGAGGATGAGGCCAGCTCTGTAGCTGGGCAGGACTGTTCAGTTTGGGGGCTAGTTGAGTCAGGGTGACTGTTGAAATTGGATGCTCACCCCCTCCTTCTGCACTTCTAACTCATAGCCTGCAAGTATTTTGTGTCAGATTTACTGTTCGTGCTGAGGGGTTTGTTTATCGCGATTGTTGCAAGTATTTTGGTGCAGCATCCTTAAGTCAGGATAGCCTGCCGGTTGGATAGGATAAGTTATTCGACCATTCTAGCTTTAGTTCGTGCACTTCATGCTGTAATTTGGGAAATAAATGCTGTTTGTTTAAAATACTGTTGTCTAACCAGCTAATTCACTCTGAGAATATCGTCTCTACACTTACCTTTAACAAATAATAAAGTTGATAATAAAGTTGCGGTCTGGACTACTTGCTTAAGGGGTTGGGTCTGGTCCATAACAGAATGGGGGAACTTTGCAGGATTTAGGCAGCGAATGGCAAGTGTCAGTGTCTCTTATTTTGTGTGTTGATTTGGCTTGGTAAAGAGAGCTTCAGATAGCAATGGCTCTTGCAGGAACCAAGGATGTTTTGGTGGTGAAAGAATCGACCTTGGGATTTAACAAGATGCACGTAAGTCCAAGCTGCAGGAATTAGTAGACAAGCTGCAGACGAAGCTGCCTCCTAATGTGTGGAAAGATGTGATGATTGCAGCAGTAGCTCTGCATTTACACTTGCTGGAAACTCCATCAGGATCTGTACAGATGAGTAAACTTCCATCGCAAATAAAGCAGCTTGTGTTAGATGCAGAAATGAAGCAGTTTGCGTTGCGACTAAAATTCGAAGAGAAAGAAAGAGGATGAATAGGTTTAATCCAGGAAAGAGAAAAAGAAAATAAATAAAACAAACGTTTAGTCGGAGAAAAAAGAAAAAGAGAGAGCGTTTGAGTTTCAGAGATGGACATTTAGAATGGAAAGTCAGCTTACAATGATGGAAATGAAGGCTGAAGGTAAGCTTAGGGATCTGGGGATTATGAGGATGTAAAGAAACTGCCCATGAACTTGTTCCATAAGCCGATAGAAAACATTTAAGGAATCTGAGGAGTGGCAAAGGTATATTGAGTCTGAAATGATCAAACAAAGTAATTTCGTTAGATGGATCAAGCAAACTTATGATGCACTTAGAGAGTACCTATTTTGGAGGAATTCAAAACTTCGCTGCCTGAAGTAGTGCAAACTCATGTGGAAGAGCAGATAACTAAAACAGCAAGGTGAGCAGCTGAAGTGGCTGATGATTATGAATTTCAGAATCAATTTCAGTCCATGAAAGTAATAAACTGGGACAAGGAGAAATCCTCACATGGAGATGGATATGTAGATCTCAGTGAAGATCATAAGGATATTTTACAACAGGGGTAAAGAGGAAACCCGAGAAGAGGGCAAAGAAGTTAATAAACTCCGCTGTTTTCATTGCAATAAATTAGGTCACAGGAAATCACTCTGTGCGCTAGGAAAAAGTGATTTCGGAAAACAGGATAAGCCTGGGAGTTTTGTTGGAGTGGTAACAGAAAGCACAGTGGAGGCAAGAAAGCTTCATCAGAGTGTACAAGCTGATCGTAGATTGGTCAAGGAGGAAGTGCCCAATCTGTCTATAAAATATACCTTCAAAGGGAAAGTTTATCCATATAGGCCTAAGTAGCAGGTACAAAGGATACAATGTTAAGGGACACAGGATCCTCTCAGTCTGTGATGCTGAAAGATGAGAAGATATATCTTCCTGAGGTACTATTTCTGGAAAAGATACTATTCAAGGAAATTCACTGTGAGACAAAAAAAAGCACACAGGTATGTTAACCGAGGATAAAGTGTCCAGTGAAGAGTGAAGAAATTGTGATAGGAGTACTGGACAAACTCTCAGCTCCAGAAATATAATTTTTCCTTGTAAAGTATACAGCTGATTCACCGATAGGAGTGCTGCCTGCTCTGGTTAAAAGTCAGTGGAGACACAGCCAAACGAAGCAATGCCTTATCAGGGAATCTTTTCTGAATGCGGGGTAACAAAGTCCCAGTGTCACGTGATCAAACAGGACAGACTAAAAAATGTAAAGATAAGTCAGCTGAAGTGGCATTAGGAGAGATTTCGTTCCATCAGATAGTTGAGACAAAACAGGAGAAAATTGGTGAACATGCAAACATGTTTAGTTCAGCTAAACTATTTGAGTTACAGCAGAAAGATAAAATTGATAAGTAGTTGTATCAAAAGGGCATATACATTAGGGATTCTGAATGTATCCCTGAGTGTTATTACCTTAAAAATGGTTGCCTGCATGAGGAAATGGAAACTATCACATACTGATGGAGATGAGAAATGGGCAGAATTTCATCAAATTGAATTGTGAATGGGGTACAGAAAGGAGGAGCTGCAACTCAAACATGAATTACCACATGGAGATCATTTCAGAGTGAGGAAAACACAGTGTAAAATAGAAGGCATTCTTACTAGCCTACATTGCACCAGCATGTTGCTGAATTTTGCCAGACGTGAAATACACGTCAGGTAATTAGAAAACCACAAGTGTCAATAAAACCTGCATCTTTAATAACTATTCCTGCAGTTGAGGAACCTTTTACAAGAGTTTAAATGATTGGCTAGGTTCCCTATATAAAACAAAAAAAGTGTAAATCAGTATTTGTTAACAATAATGGATGCATCTACGAAATTTCCAGAGGCTATTGCATTATGCAACATCACAGCGAAAAGGATTGTAGAGGAAATACTCTTTTTTCAAAATATATACAGACTACCAGTAGAGATACAGTGCGACCAAAGTTCAAACTTCACATTCAAACAGTTCAAGGAAGTTAAGGGCAGTTCTGTAATAAATCAATTCGATGCTACTGTGAACCATCTAAAATCGCAGAGAGAACGAGAAAAGTGACATCAAACTTTAAAGATCATGTTGAGTGCTTATGTTAAGGATTATCCAGCTGATTCGGGTAAGGGAATTCCATTTCTGCTTTTTGTGATCAGAGATGCACAAAATGAATTGACCAAATTCTGTCCATTTTAATTAGCTTATTAAGGGGTAGGACCGTTACATTTGATTAAGGAGGAATTAGTAAATCAGAAGTAAAAGGCCACATGATTGGACTATGTCTCAAATTTTCTGGAATGATTAAAAAGCGTTGGGGAGTTGGTGAGATGGTATTTAGAAGTATTGCAGAATACACCTAAATAGGAAGTAGACAAGAAATCAAAAATTTGCAGTTTTGCTATCGGGGATAAAGTATGTATGTTACTTCCAGTTATGGGAGAATCTTGAAAAGCAAGGACTGGTGAACCTTTTCAAATACAAAACAAATTGAGTTAGGCTAACTACTTGATAGGGACTCCAGACAGAAAGAAATCTCACAGAGTATGTCATGGGAATATGCTCAAAAGCTTTTTCGACAGGGAAGGAGAGCAACAGGAGAAGGTTTTAATGATTACAGTACAGAAGGAAGAACCAAGTTCAGAGGATTCTGAATTGAACGTTCCTTAAATTAAAGTGGACAATGCACAAGTTGTCTAAAATTGGGATGAATTATTGAGTAACCTGACTGAGGGAAAAAAAAGTGAAATGACCTGATATAGCTGTTAGTATTATATGGGGAGATATGAGGAAATTAAACTGGAAATATTACCTAATTGTGCATAATGTAGAGAAAGGACATGCTGTTCCTATTAAGCAGCATCCTTATTGGCATAAACCTCTAAAGTTGGCACAGGTTCAGAAGAAGATTGAACACATGCTCCAAGATGACATAACTGACCTGAGTTACAGTGACTGGAACTCACCCAAAGTCATGGTACTGAAACCAGATGGTACCCAACGATTGTGTGTGGACTATCGCAAAGTCAATGCAGTTAAATAAAGGATGCATGTCCAATTCCGAGTTGGAAGGCTTTAGTGGGAAGGTGGGACAAGAAACTTACATTTGGTATGAGCTAAATCTGATTAAGCAAAGCCTTTCAAGGTGGCGGTGAATGCGAGTGATGTGGGTGTCGGTGCTGCACACCTGCATGAAGACGACGAGAAGGTAGAAAGACTTATTGGTATTTATCCAGCAAGTTAAACGTTTATTGATAGAAATATTCAACAGCTAAGAAAGAGACTTTGAGCTTCGTGTTGGCACGACAACATTTCAGTTTTTTTATATTATAAGCAACGCATCTGAGACAACTGTAAGTACTGATCATAACCTATTGAAGGTTTTGGAGAAATTTGTGGACAAAAATGCAAGTCTGTTTAGCTCGAGCCTGTAATTTCAGCCACACAATTTGAAAATTGAGCATGTGGCAGGTCTTGAAAACATGATTGCTAAAGCATTGTCGAAACTTGAATGACAGATTGACACACTCAGTGGTAGGTGTAACGCACACTGAATTTGAATGTAACTCTGCAGGTTTGCATTTTTATAAGTGAATGCATACGTGTTTTTTTTTAGTGTACTAACCACTACTTTTGGTGATTTTGAGAGCTGAAGACATCTTTGGATATTAGTGATTCAGTTTTATAGGGTCCCTTCACAAGGTTATGTTGTGCTTGACTTTTTTTTCAGAGAAGTTCTAATTGACCTAAGGTTCCAACATGTCTCAAATTTGAACGGTACATTGGGGTCCTTTGGTTTATACCAAACTAGTAATACCTCAAGAAGAAGGCTTTCAAGTCTTAAAAAAAACTGGTATAATCAAGGTGACATGGCCAGCTCTCCACCTGTGCAGTTCAGTCAATTCGAAGTTTATTTAAGTCAGGGTCACTGTTGAAACTGGATGCTCTCCCCGTTCTTCTGTCTTCTGAATTCGTAACCTGTAAGCTTGGTTTGTGGAACATTGTAGGATTGTATATGTTCCATCCTGTTTAAAGAAAGGAGACATGGATAGAATAACAGACCAGACGCATAAAATGCCTGGTGAGGAAGTTTCTAGATATCTTAAGTAATGCTGCTTGTATTTTGAAATGCCCTGGCATCAAACCATTTCATAACTTCGAGGCACCATTCAGTGCATTGAAATTGCTGCTCAGGAACAGGGAGAAACAATTCCGTCCCCAAGTGCCTGCTGCAGAGACATAGGAAGAAATAGGCCTTTCGGCCTGTTACAGAGGAACAGGAGGAACTGATCAGCCTCTTGAAACTGTTACTCGTTCAGCTTCTCAGACCTGTACAACAAAAGCGGTGTCAGTTAGCATGATTGCTCAGTTAATGAGAAATAAAATATAAATGCAACATTCTCATTTTGATTATATTTTACAGAAACAGCAGAAAGATTTTCAGTCAATACGAACTGAATGGATGTGAAAAGGCCATTCACCCCTTCAGTTCCTTTACACAGAAGCAACAGGAGAGCACAGAGCTATTAGAGCCTGTTATTCGGAAGCAGCAGCAAGAGAACACACATCTATTTGAGCCTGTTTCTCAGGACCAGCAGGAGGAGAGCACACAGCTATTGGAGCCTGTCACTCAGGAACAGCAGTTGGAGGGCACACAGCTATTGGAAACTGTCACTCAGGAGCAGCAGTTGGAGGGCACACAGATATTGGAACCTGTTACTCAGGGGCAGCAGGAGGACAACACACTGCTATTGGAGCCTGTTACTCAGGAGCAGCAGGAGGAGGGCAGACAGCTATTGAAGCCTGTTACTCAGGAGCAGCAGGAGAGCACACAGCTATTGGAGTTTGTTACTCAGGGGCAGCAGGAGGACAGCACACAGCTATTGGAGCCTGTTACTCAGGAGCAGCAGGTGGGGAGCATACAGCTATTGGAGCCTGTTACTCAGGAGCAGCAGGAGGACAGGAGACAGCTATCGGAGACTGTTAATAGGAGCAGTAGGAGGAGAGCACACAGCCATTCCAGCCTGTTACTCAGGGACAGCAGGCATAGAGCACACAGCTATTGGAGCCTTTTACTCAGGAAGAGCAGATGGAGAGCACACAGCTATTGGAGTTTGTTACTCAGCGGCAGCAGGAGGACAGCACACAGCTATTGGAACCTGCTACTAAGGAGCAGCAGGTGGAGAGCACACAGCTATTGGAGCCTGGTACTCAGGAGCAGCAGGTGGAGAGCACACAGCTATTGGAGCCTGGTACTCAGGAGCAGCAGGAGGACAGGAGACAGCTATCGGAGACTGTTAATAGGAGCAGTAGGAGGAGAGCACACAGCCATTCCAGCCTGTTACTCAGGGACAGCAGGCATAGAGCACACAGCTATTGGAGCCTGTTACTCAGGAAGAGCAGATGGAGAGCACACAGCTATTGGAGTTTGTTACTCAGCGGCAGCAGGAGGACAGCACACAGCTATTGGAACCTGCTACTAAGGAGCAGCAGGTGGAGAGCACACAGCTATTGGAGCCTGGTACTCAGGAGCAGCAGGTGGAGAGCACACAGCTATTGGAGCCTGGTACTCAGGAGCAGCAGGAGGACAGCACACAGCTATTGGAGCCTGTTACTCAGGAGCAGCAGGAGGAGGGCACACAGCTATTGAGACCTGTTACTTAGGAGCAGCAGGTGGAGAGCACACAGCTATTGGAGCCTGTTACTCAGGAGCAGCAGGTGGGGAGCATACATCTATTGGAGCCTGTTACTCAGAGGCAACAAGTGGAGAGCAAACAACTATTGGAGCCTTTTACTCAGCAGCAGCAGGAGGAGGGCACACAGCTATTGGAGTCTGTTACTCAGGAGCAGCAGGTGGAGAGCACACAGCTATTGGAGCCTGTTACTCAGGAGCAGCAGGGTGTGAGCACAAAGGTAATGGAGCCTGTTACTCAGGGGCAGGAGGTGGAGAGCACACAGCTATTGCAGACTGTTACTCAGGGGCAGGAGGAGGTTAGCACACAGCTATTGGGGCCTGATAATCAGGGGCAACAGGAGGTGAGCACACAGCTATTGGAGTCTGTTACTCAGTAGCAGCAGAATGACAGCAATCAGCTATTGGAGCCTGTTACTCGGGAGCCGCAGGAGGAGAGCACACAGCTATTGAAACCAGTTACTCAGCAGCAGCAGGAGGAGAGCACAGAGCTATTGCAGACTGTTACTCAGGGGCAGCAGGGTGTGAGCACACAGCTATTGGAGCCTGTTTCTCAGGGGCAGGAGGAGTTTAGCACACAGCTATTGGAGCCTGTTAATCAGGGGCAACAGGAGGAGAGCACACAGCTATTGGAGCCTGTTACTCAGGAGCAGCAGGTGGGGAGCATACATCTATTGGAGCCTGTTAATCAGAGGCAACAAGTGGAGAGCAAACAACTATTGGAGCCTTTTACTCAGCAGCAGCAGCAGGAGAGCACACAGCTATTGGAGCCTGTTTCTCAGGAGCAACAGGAGGAGAGCACACAGCTATTGGACCCTGTTACTCATGGGCAGCAGCAGGAGAGCACACAGCTATTGGAGCTTCTTACTCAGGGGCAGCAAGGTATGAGCACACAGGTAATGCAGCCTGTTACTCAGGTGCAGGAGGAGGAGAGCACACAGCTATTGCAGACTGTTACTCAGTAGCAGCAGGGTGTGAGCACACAGCTATTGCAGACTGTTACTCAGTAGCAGCAGAAGGACAGCACACAGGTATTGGAGCCTGTTACTCAGGAGCAGCAGGTGGTGAGCACACAGCTATTGGAGCCTGTTACTCTGGGGCAGGAGGAGTTTAGCACACAGCTATTGGAGCCTGTTACTCAGGGGCAGCAGGAGGAGAGCACGCAGCTATTGGAGCCTGTTACTCAGGGGCTGCAGGTTGTGAGCACACAGCTATTGGAGCCTGTTACTCGGGGCAGTAGGGAGCGAGCATACAGCTATTGGATTCTGTTACTCAGGAGCAGCAGGAGGACAGGAGACAGCTATTGGAGCCTGTTAATAGGGGCAGTAGGAGGAGAGCACACAGCCATTGCAGCCTGTTACTCAGGGACAGCAGGAGGAGAGCACACAGCTGTTGAAACCTGTTACTCAGGAGCAGCAGGAGGAGAGCACACAGCTATTGGAGCCTGTTACTCAGGAGCATCAGAAGGAAGGCACGCAGCTATTGGAGCCTGTTACTCAGGGGCGGCAGGGTGTGAGCATACAGTTATTGGAGCCTGTTACTCAGGGGCAGCAGGGTGTGACCATACAGCTATTGGAGCCTGTTACTCAGGAGCAGCAGGAGGAGGGCACGCAGCTATTGGAGCCTGTAACTCAGGGGCAGCAGGGGGTGAGCAAACAGCTATTGGAACCTGTTACTGAAGGGCAACAGGAGGACAGCACGCTGATATTGGAGCCTGTTACTCAGGGGCAGGAGGAGGTTAGCACACAGCAATTGGAACCTGTTAGTGAAGGGCAGCAGGAGGACTGCACATTGCAATTGGAGCCTGTTAATCTGGGGCAACAGGTGGAGAGCACACAGCTTTTGGAGCCTGTTACTCAGGGGCAGCAGGTGGAAACTGGAACACAGGAACAGGAGGCAGTCATTCAACTGTTCTAGACTGTGACACAGGAACAGAAGGGAGTCACTCAACTGCTCGAGTCCTGAATACAGGAACAGGAGGCCGTCACCTATCTGCTCGAGACTGGGTCGCAGGAACAGGAGGCAGTCATTCAATTGATCGAGACTGGGACACAGGAACTGGAGGCCATCACTCAACTGCTCGAGACTGGGATACAGGAACAGCAGGGAGTCACTCAACTGTTCAAGACTGGGACACAGGAACAGGAGGCCGTCACTCAACTGCTCGAGACTGGGACACAGGGATAGGAGGCAGTTATTCTCTGATCTGATTATGTTTCCCTCATTCCATTTTGAAGAGATTCCCCTCTCTGCAGTCTTTGATCCTTTTGATGGTCATGTTGCAGATCCAGATGCTGTCACCATAGTCACCATGACCCATCCAGAGTGGGTCACCAAAGCATCTGGTCTTCCTGAATTTCCACAGCAGCTTAAAGCACAGCCTCCAGGAAACCATCCCCAGCTTTTTCCACTAACGCTCCAAGACTAGAATTAAGTCAAATGTCACTCAAGTGCTAGTGAGAAGCCTGGTCTGGATCAGTAACAGTGCAAGCGATTCCTTGTGTTACTGAGCACATGATCAGTAGAGAGTAATTAACACAGGCATTCAACTGATCGGCACAGAGCAAGTTAGAATGGTGTGCATCAAAACTGCTGAAACTCCACTATCCAACATGGAGCACAGGGCAGGACACCGGGAAGTCAAATAAAACACACGCTATGCTTTTTTGAACATTGTTTCTAAGCTGCTTAATGTTAGAAGCTGATGCTCAGTTTAAATACCAACGGTTTAAATAACAACAAATGGGAGGGATTTGGGAAATAGACGGATGGAGAGAGACTCAGAGTCAGTGTTGTGGAAGGTTGTGTTCGCAGGTTTAAAAATGCTGAAGTGAAGACATTTCGATAGCATCAAGTAACATAGGCTGGCATTTCCGGCAATGGTGAATAAATGGGATATTGGTGTGAGGTCAGACAGAATCATAGACTCTCGGAGATGTACAGCACAGAAACAGACTCTTCAGTCTAACTTGTCCATGCCGATGGGATATCCCAAAGTAAACGAGTCCCATTTGCCAGCACTTGGCCCATGTCGATGTAAACCCTTCCTCTTCATGTACCCATTCAAATGCCTTTTAAATGTTGTAATCATAACAGCCACCACCACCTTCACTGGCAGCTCATTCCACACATGCACCATTCTGTGTTAGAAAATGTTGGTCCTTGGGTCTCATCTGAAATCAATGCCCTTTAGTTTTGCGAAAAAGATCCTGGCTATTCACCCTATATATGCCTCTCATACTCCAAGAAAAATCACCCCAACCTACTCACCCTTTCCCTATAGCTCAAATACTGGCAACATCCTTGTAAATCTTTTCTGACTCCCTTCAAGTTTCACAATATCTTTCTGATAGGAGGGAGACCAGAATTGAACACAATACTCCAAAACAACCGAATTAATGTGCTGTACAGCGGCAGCATGGCCTCCCAATTCATATAGTCAAAGCACTGACCAATAAAAGCAAGCATACCAAATGGCTTCTACAGTATTCTGTCGAACTTTAACACAACTTTCAAGGAATTTTGAACCTACACTCCAAGACTTATTTGTTCAGCAACACTCCCAAGGACCTTACCATTAAGTGTATACATCCTGCCCTGAATTGCATTTCCAAAATGCAGTGCCTCACATTTATCTACACAAAGCACCATTCGCTGCTCCTCAGCCAATCAGCCCACCTGATCAAGATCTCATTGTACTCTGACGTAAACCTTCTGCGTTGTCCACTACAACATCAGTTTTGGTGTCATTTGCAAACTAACCAACTATCTCTGCTGTGTTCACATCCAAATAATTTATATAAATAATGAAAAACAGTGGATGCAGCACTGATACTTGTCGCACACCACTGGTTATAACCCTCCAGTTCGAAAAGCAATCCTCTAACATCACCCTCTAACTCCTTCCTTCGAGCCAATTTTGTATCCACATGGCAAGTTTGCCCTGCCTTCCATGTGAACTAATCTTGTTAACCAGTCTACCATGCAAAAAGTTGTCAAATGCCTTACTGAAGTCTTTATCACAATGTGCACCTCTGCCTCAATGAATCCTCTTCGTCAGTTCTTCACAAAATCTCAGTCAATTTAGTGAGACACCATTTCCTATGCTTAAAGCTACGTTGACGATTCTGTATCAGTCCTTAGCATTCAAAATACATGCAGACATTGTGCTTCATAATCCACACCAACAACTTGCCCATCACTGACGTCAGGCTCACCAGCTTTTCCTTACCATCCTTCTTAATTTTGTTAAAGTAATGACATCACGTTATCAAACCTCCTATCTTCTGGCACCTCACATGTGACAATCAATGATACAAGTATCGCAGCATGCGGGCCAGAAATCCCTTCCCTAGCTTCCCACAGAGTTTAGGGGACATCTGATCAGGTCCTGGGGACTTTTAGATCTTTATAGGCTTTACGAACTCCAGCATCTCTTCCTCTCTAATACAGACACTTTTCAAGATGTCACTGTTAATTTCGGAAGTTCTTTAGATTCCATATCCTTCTGCACAGTAAATACTGATGCAAGGTGCCTGTTTAGTTTCGCCTCCATCTCCTGCTGTTCTGCACATCGGCAGCCTTGCTGATCTTTAAGTGCCCCAAAACTCTCCCGAGTTACTCTTTCGTCCTTAATATATTTGTACATTCCCTTTGAATTCTCCTTAACCCTATTTGTCCAAGCTATCTCCAGCTCCCTTTATGGCCTCCGGATTTCCTTTCAAAGTATACTCCTACAGGCAATACATTCTTCTCGACAGTCATTTTAAATCTGGAATTCAGAGGCTGATGACGATGATATATCTATTTCTGGTTGTTTGAAATACCCAACTAGTTCGCTGATGCCCTTGAAGGAAGCAAACAGCCGTCCTTACCTGGTCTAGGTTACATGTGAGTCCAGCCCCACAACAATATGGTTAACTGTGAACTGCCTTCTGGGCAATTAGTGATGGGGAATAAATGCAGGCTCAGCCAGTTATACTCTCATCCCGTGAATGAATACTGTAAAAACATCGACTCCTGATATCTCTATATGACATTGGCGTTCTTCTTACCCGTGACCAGGCCATCAATTTCTCCAGACCACCAGCATTCCTTACACCTTCCAGCCTTGCCCCTCACCCTAAAGGGAGCATACTGTCTCTTGGCTCTTGATATCTCATTTTTGAAGGCTTCCCTCTTCTCAGCTGGCCCCTGATCTGTGAATATCTATTCCAATCCAGTTTGGAAGTTAGAGTCATAGTGTCATAGAGATGTACAGCATGGAAACAGACCCTTCGGTCCAACTCGTCCATGCCGACTAGATATCCCAACCCTATCTAATCCCACCTGCCAGCATCCGGCCCATATCGCTCCAAACCCTTCCTATTCATGTACCCATCCAAATGCCTCTTAAATGTTGCAATTGTACCAGCCTCCACCACTTCCTCTGGCAGCTCATTTCATACACGTACCACCCTCTGTGTAAAACATTGTCCCTTAGGTCACTTTTATACCTTTCCCCTTTCACCCTAAACCTATACCCTCTAGTTCTGGACTCTCGGACCCCAGGGAAAAGACTTTGTCCATTTACCCTATCCAAGTCCTTGCCTTATATCATCAAATTAGCCTTCGTCCAATTTAAAACATTATCTTTTAGACCCAGTTTACCCTTTTCCATCTCTGTTTCAAAACTAATACAATTATGATTACTTGTTTCAAAGTGCTTCCCCACTGATAACTCAACCTCCTACCCTACCTTATTTCCCAAGGATAGGTCAAGTCTTTGTCCTTCTCTGTGATGGAGAGCATTGGGCAGGCAACTGCAGCTTTGTGACTGTTAGTGGTTTCAACAGAATCTATGACTCACTGGACTGAATCTAACAATAATTTGCCTCAGTGACGTTTTCGTTGAATGTGACAGAGGGATTGTCTGTCCAAGGCTGAGCTAGTTTCCTGATGCTGTCTTATCAAACTCACCTCATTAACTACCCACCCCATCCCATGATGTCCCTCTTAATCAATACCAGCCCGATTCTCCCATCCATCATGGCTGGAGGTACTCACCATGGCTCGGATGCCCCTGGATAATCCGTGATCCCTGGCACTGGTGCCATCTTCAAAAGGCCAATGGGCACACAGTTGAAATTCCTTAGTTAGAAGTTGTCCTGCACAGTTGACCCTGAGCATGGCAGATAAGAGTCAATTACACCACGGTTTTTTGTCAGGGGTTTGGAGGCCCTGGCGGATGGGGTAATACAGAGGGGGTCCATTCTATTCCCAGAGGGAACCACACCACCAGACCCACTGAGCATGGTCTGAGCTCACCACCCAGTTCAGTGCAGTAGCTGCGATCTGAGGAAATGTCCAGCAATACAGGACAAGTATCAATAACCTTCCCCGCTCTGTCAGAATAAGGGTCACGGTATTATCTCTGCTCCCTCACACTCACTGTATATCTGTTATAGCACCGACCACCAAACAAGGCTCATGTTCCACCACTTTCACTATTGCACCTTCTCTCCCACTCTCTCTCTGTCCCCCAATTTCCATCCACTATACCACTCACACTAATAACACAGCATGGACATAACACTACATACTGACGCCCTCCTGCCACCTCACTATTTCCTCTACCACACCTACACCAGCACTAAGAGCAGGGCCACCCACTGCAAACTTCCCTCCCTCGCTCCATTTGTCCCATTCCTGGAGAAAGAGCCTGGACTAAGACAGAAAGGGTAAAGCCGGGTGATGGAGTGCCCGATATCCGCTCCCTCATGCACCCCCCCACACCAAATGGGGTGGACCCTGGTACGAGTCGGAGAGGACCAGGATGCCTCGTGTGGAGATTTTGAAACAATCAAGTCCCACCAACCAAGTAATCAGCAATGTTCAGTGAAGGGCAATTCTCACTTTAAACCCACTGGCAGCTCCGTTTCCCCTGGCACACCTTAGAAGCCATGGCTCTGATGCCATCTCTCTTTTGTGTCAAGCTGATAAAAATGGAAACGCCACCGTCTCGGTGCGCAGGAGGGTGTGCTCACATCACATCGTCACCATTATCTCCCAGGAAGGGTGCACGGAGGCTCCCTGCTATACCTCCTCCTGTAAAAAGCTCCGATACTGAAAATAATCTGTGACATTTACTGCTCTGCTCACTTGACCTGCCATGTTCAATAATCTGTCCTCATATACATCCAGCATCCTGTGCTCCTGCAGCCCTTTTATAACGGTGCAGAAGTTTTATATTATCTGTCAATGTTATTCCTACCAACGTGCATCATTTCACACTGCTCTGCATTGATGCTCATCTGCCATAAAACAGAACACGACACCAATTTGTCACTGCCCTTTTGGAGTTCCACACCCTCCTCCACACAGTTTACAATTCTTCCAAGTTCGGTTTCTGCAATCATTGAAATTGCCCTACAATCACATTCCACACATAAATACTGAATCACTCACTAGTGCGAACAAGCGCAATACGAACACACTCCCCAAGAACAGACTGAAAAAACTGACACACGCCAGAGAGCAAGTCGTATATTGACAAAGTTACTGGAACAAGAGAAATACTGACAGACACTTCCATGTCTGTATTCGTGTCAGTGTATGAGCAAGTGTCTCTATGTCTCTGTGTTAGTGGGTGTTTATCTGTGTGTATCAGTGTGGGGCGAGTCTGGTAATTTCTGTGGTGTTAATTTGATGTACTGTCCCCCTGACATGAGTTTCTGAGAAAGGGGTACTCAACCCAAAATATTAACTTTCATTTCTGTCCACAGATGCGGGCAGACTTGCTGAGCTTTCTGTTGCTGTCAGTCTCTGCTGGTCTCTCCACACCACTGCACAGTAGGTAATGGAGTGCGAAAATCATCAGGGATCATCACAGCACCATCCAAACTGAGAGCACCATTAACACTCATATACGCACACACACACACACACACTACAAACACGCACACTCACACATCGGCATGTACATACATAGAGCTGCACACAGACACTAACGCACAGATACCAATACACATAGCCACCCCCCCCACACACACACTTCTACACACACTACAAACGCGCGTACACACAGAGGCATGTACACACAGACATATACAGCTGCACACAGACACTCACACCCAGATGCACATACTCATAGCAACCCTACACACGAACTTACAAACACACACACCCGACACACACCCAGACGCAGGCAGCCACACAGACGCAAAGAGACATACACACACCCATGACACAGACATGTTTACACTCATGCAGACATATATACATAAACGCACACATATGCATGCACTCACGCAGACACGCACACACACACACGCACAACACACACAGCCACTGATTTCACCCATTTCCTCATTTCTACCACTCACCTCAACTTATCCCAGATCCAATCTTCCAACTCGGCACCTCCCTCTTGAATTGTATTACCTGTCCATTTTTATTCCCACTATCCACTTCACTCTCTGCTCCAACCTATCACCTTCACCCCACCTTCATTTAATTGTTGCCTTCCCAACTACCTTACCCAAAACATCACCCCCTCCCATTTATCTTTCAGCCCACTTAGTCCAAAAGCCTCATTACTAATGAAGGGATTATGCTCAAAATTTCAACTTTCCTGCTCCTTGGATGCTGCCTGAAATTCTGTGCTTTTCCAACACCACACTCTTTGGCACAGACACACACGCCCACGCAGACACAGAAACACACACACAGACTCACACACAAACACAAAGACTGCCATGTTTCCCACACACGAAACCACCACACTCCTCACACAGAGACACCCACACTGCCCACACACCCACATACGCTCACACACAGACACAGACAGCCAGGCATACACACTCAAGCATGCACACACACTAACACACACAGGCACCCACATTCCCCCCACCACACACGCATACACTCACATACAGACACAGACAGACAGACACACACACACACACACAGACATGCACACTAACACACACAGTCACGCACACTCTCCACAAATGCGTACGTACTCTCATATACGGACAGACACATTCAGTCAGACACACAACTAACACACATGCAGGCACGCAAAAAACTCCTGTACGTACATACATGCACAAAGAAACACACACAGACACAAACACAAACACACACAGGCACATAGATACACACTGATATGCACATACACAGGCACACAGACAGAGGCATACACACATTGATATGTAGAAAACACCCTTACAAACCCCCTACACACAGATACCCACACTCCTCAGATACAGGCAGACACACAGACACTCGCACACACAAAACAAACACATATTATCACACAGACACACAGAGATGCACAGAGACATGGACAAGCTGACACACACAAATTCAGATGCATAGACATGCACACACAGAGGCAGACATTCATTGACACACGCACACACACACTTCCTGTAAAATGCAATGTTTAGTAACTTAGTCTTCCTTATAATCTTATGTGTGAGAAAGGATTGAAAAGTCCGAAAGCAGACCAGCAGAGTGGGGCATTATATCTCTTTCAACAAAAGTGGGACAGACAGAGGGAGGGGGATGGAGGGAGAGAGGCTTTGAACCCAATTTCAATGATTCACCCCCAAAACAAAAGAGTTCCCATTGCGCAGAGATGCAGAGACAGAGACACAAACATACATACACGCACTAATGCAGGAGCACACATAACATGCACAGAGAACTAGATACACACAGAGACATATATAGACACACACAAATGGACATGCGCTGACAGAAATATGCAGATAGAAACTTGGACACAAAAATACACATGGAGTCATAGAGTTATACAGCGGGTTTGGAAACAGACCTATCTGCCCAAACATAATGCTAACGATAACCTGAAACTAGACTAGGACCTCGTTCCTGGTCTTGGACCATATATTTCCAAACCTTCTCGTATTATTTCACTTTAAAAAGTCTTCGAAATGTTGTGACTTTACCCACCTCCATCATTTCTCAGGACGTTCATTCCACTTACGAACCAAGTGATGTGTAATAATAATGCACTTCATGGATCCTGATCAGGTATATGCAAGAACTCTGTGGGAAACTCGGGAAGTGATTGCTGGGAAACTTGATGACATGTTCTTATCATCAATAGCCACAGGTAATGTGCTGGAAGATACGAGATGACCAACGTGGTGATATTATTAAACAAACTGTGAAGGAAAAGCCGGGGAACAATAGACCAGTGAGCCTGGCATCAGAGGTGGGCAAGTTGTTGGAGGGAATCCTGAGGGACAGGATGTACATATATTTGGAAAGGCAAGGACTGGTGAGGAATAGTCAACAAGGTGTTGTGATGGGAAATGAAGTCTCATAAACATGATTTTTGTTTTGTTGAACTAACAAAGAGGATTGATGAAGGCAGAGTGGTAGACGTGATCTCTATGGATTTCCGTAAGGCATCCGACAAGGTTCCCCATGGGAAACTCATTAGCAAGGTTATATCTCATCGAATGCAGGGAGAACTAGCCATTATGATACAGAACTGGCTCAAAGGTAGAAGGCAGACGGTGTTGGTGGAGGGTTGCTTTTCAGACTGGAGACTTGTGACCAGTGGAGTGCCACAAAGATTGGTGCTAGGTTCACTGCTGTTCGTCATTTATATAAATAAATTATATGTGAATATAGGTGGAACGGTCAGTACGTTCATAGATGACACCAAAATTGGAGGTGCAGTGGACAGAGAGGAAAATTACCTTGGATTAAAACAGGATCTTTATCAGATGGGCCAATGACCTGAGGAGTGACAGATGGACTTTATGTAAATATGCGATGCTGCATTTCGGAAAGGAAAGTCAAGGCTTGACTAAAGCATTTAATGTTAAGTCCTCAGGAAGTGTTGTGGAACAAACAGATCTTGGAGTGCAGGTTCATAATACTTTTAAAGTGGAGTCGCAGGTATATAAGATAGTGAAGAAGGTGTTTGATATGCTTGCGGTTGTTGGTCAGTGCATTGAATATAGGAGTTGGGAGGTCATATTGCGGCTGTACAGGACATTGGTTAGGCCATTTTGAATACTTCATGCAATTACAGTCTCGCTCATAGAGGAAGGATGCCTGAAACCTGAAAGGGTTCAGAAAAGATTGACAAAGATGTTGCAAGGGTTGGCGGCTTTGCGATTTATGGAGAGGCTGAATAGGCTGGTGTTATTTTCCCGTAACACCAGCGGTGGAGAGGTGATCTTAGCGGATTATAAAGTCATATGTGGAATAAATAGTGTGAATAGCTAAGATCTTTTTCCCCAGGGTAGCACGTTCGAAAGCTAAAGGGCACAGGTTGAAGGTGAAAGGAGAACTAACTAAAAGGGATCTAAGGGGCAACGTTTTCAAAGAGCAGGTGCTGTGTATGTAACAAGCTGCCAGAGAAAGTTGTGGAGGCGGGTACACTTACAACATTTAAAAGGCATCTGGATGGGAACATGTATAAGAAACGTTTAGGGAGATAGAGGTCGAATGTTAGCAAATGGAACTGCATTACTGTAGGACATCTGGTCAGTAGGGACGAGTTGGATAGAAAAGTCTGCTTCCATGCTGGACATCTCTATGACACTATGTCTTCTGTAAAACCTACTCCTCTCAACTTAAAATCATTCCCTATTCTTGAAATCCACCACCCTAAGGAAAGGACACCTGCCATTCAACATATTCTATACTTTTCATTGTTTTATTATCCTCTATAAGTTTGATAAAGTTTCAACCTCCTACGCTGCAGTGGAAAATTTCCAAGTGCATCCAGCCTGTTCTTAGAACTTAAACACTCCATTCCCAGTAATATCCTGGTAAATCTTTTCTGAACCGTCTGCAGTTTAATAATTTCCTCAATGTGACTGGGTGACCAGAACTGGACACAGAACTTTAGAAGAAACCTCACGAATGTCCAGCACAAACCGAAGATAAACTTCTACCTCCTGTACTCAATGGTCTGAGCAATGAACAACAGAAAATCAAAGGCTTTCATACCCACCCTGCCTACACATGATGCAAACTTCAAAGAAATATACCAGAACCCCTAGATCCCTCTGTTCTACAACACTACCAATGGCCTGACATTGAATTGTATATGTCCTCTTGGTGCTTGTTTTACCAAATTCTGATGCCTTGTATTTATCGAAACTAAACTCCATCTGCCACTCCTCAGCTCCGTGAGTAATAGTACTGGGGAAGAAAGGTTTGAAAGTAATTTGGATCATTTCGTAGTTTAAAGAAGAGGGCCCTCACAAGTTCCAGGTGGGAAAGAGTGATTGGTGTTTTTGATCCAGAAAGTATGCTCTTTCTCCATCTCTGGTGTTCAGTGATAAATATCTGTTCCAGTTACTTTATAGTGCAGAGTGTGTCTGCAGGATGTCTTTCCCTCATATTGCAGATGTCAGATAATAGCCACTTAAGATGGAAATCATGGCGAAACAATTAAAGATCTTCATAGTTTGTCTCGAAGGCAGAGCACATAAACTCAACATCCTATATTTGAGGTGAGTACCCATCATCTGTTAAACAATATAATTCTTTTAACTGTGTAATTCAGTAAAAGTGAACCAAATTTTAATGAATCCACACAGAGCTGAAAGCTGACATTTAAAATGTGACCCAAAATCTGGGACTGGTTTCAGATTTGTGTATTGCACAATGCCCGTGTTGCTGAGCCAGAGCTGTGGGTTAGATTCCAATACTTGAAATTGCGTGGTAGTGTCTCTCACTCTGGACCAGAAGGTTTAGATTCAAGTCCTACCTGTCAGGGAGGTATGTCACAGTATTTGAAAACAGGCTGATGAACAAACTCACAGAGAATAATGTTGCAGCTTTGGGGACTATTGCCAAGTGTGGTAGTGTAAGCTCAAAAGTCAAGATTCCAATCCCACAGAGGTGTTTCGTAATGTGGCTGAACAAGTTGATTAAAATGATTTGAGAATTGTGATGTGATGGAGAAGGAATAGGTGTCAGAATTGAATTTCAGAATTTAGGCCTGGGATGACAGAAAACACAGCCATTCGTGTTGGTTGGAGTCACATTTGCACATTCTAGAGGTTTTAAACATCATGAAGACCACGGATAGGGTGAATAGTCAGGGTCTTTACTCCAGGGTAGGGAAGTCCACAACTAGAGGACATAGAATTAAGGTGAGATGGACAAGATTTAAATGGGACCTAAGGGGACCATTTTCACACATAGGCTGGTACATATATGCAATGAGCTGCCAGAAAAAGTGGTGGAGGCTGGTACAATTACAACATTTAAAAGGGGTCTGGAGGGGGACATGAATGGGAAGCGTTTAGATTGATATGGAAGAAATGCTGGAAAATAAAACTAAGTTAACTTACAATATCTGGTTGACCCAAATGAGTTCAACCAAACGTTCTCTTTCCACGCTGCACATCTCTATGATCCGTTGATCCAATTAATCATGGTCTGTTTGTAGTCTTACATAACCTTCTTCACCTTCCACTATATAACTAATTTTGGTGTGATCCATAAACATGCTAACCATATCTTCTATAATTCGCATCTAAATCATTGATATAAATGAAAACCAAAAGTGGATCCAGCACTACGCCGCTGGTCACAGGCCTCCATTCCAAAAGACAACGTCCTCCACCACGCTCTGTCTACTGTCAATAAGCAGAGACACTCGCACGCATACAGACATGCAGGGACACAGACACAGTTCCGCTTTTTCAGTCAGAGGTAGATACGTTTTGATTGATAAGGGTATCAAGGGTTACAGTGAGAAGGTAGGAACATTTTGTTGAGAAACATATCAGTGATGATCGAACAGCTGATCAGACTCGATGGCCCAAACAGTCCAGTTCATGACTTACACAATCTGAAATGTTGACCCAAGAGAGCAGTGGGGGCTGAGTTTGATAAATACTTTACTGAAAAGAGTCAATGGGAACGTGGGATAGGTTGAGGGGCTGAATGGTCGACATCTTTCCAATTGTTTGAGCCCTCATTTCTTAAATAAAAGAAGCCGACTTGCTGTGAGGTTCATACACTTTCACGTAGAGTTTCCCCCATTTAAGAATGAAAAAGGATGTGCTGTCTGTGGTATTCTCATCTCCAAGGAACAGTGAAGACTCGGTCATTGAAGATATGACCTTGACTGACCTTTGTTGGACAGGGAAGTCAGTGTTTATTGACAATAGAGAGGAAGGGGCTTTTCCGTCGCAAACAGATCAGCCAGGATGTTTATAAACTGAGCAGCCGGCTAGAGCAACTATCCCATATTCTCTCACTACACCCTTGAGGCTGTTAGAAAGGGAGAGAAGACCCGATTCTGCCTGTTAGTATCACTGAAATGAGGCAGGAGACTATTCTGCCCCTCTAATGAGATACACAGGAATAGAATGTAGGATTTGGGAACAGTACAATAGATATATATTTCAAGGAAATATACTCTCTCCGCCAACTCGTCCTTGACAAACAGATGTCCTAAAGTAATTTAATCTCATTTGCCACCATTTCGCCCATATCCCTCTGAATCATTCCTTTTCATATGTCCATCTGGATTACTTTAAATGTTGCAT